>NW_024581096.1:479612-609409 GCF_017639235.1 Corvus kubaryi | reverse complement strand
GCTGTGGCTGCCCCTGGATCCCTGGCAGTGTCCAAGGCCAGGCTGGAGCAACCTAGGCTAGTGTCCAAGGCCAAGGCTTGGGACCAATCTAGGATAGTGGAAGGTGTCCCTGACATCGCAGAGGGTGGAATGGTATGGCCTTTAAAGATCTCTTCCAACCATTCTCTGATTCTGGGACCAATGTTTTCCAACGTCTCCACTGATGACCCAGCTGGTGGGGCAGGCTGCAGCCTTGGCAAGTTTGCAGGTGATACAGAACTGGGAGGAGAAGCTGATGCAGACAATGGTTGTGTTGCTAGAGGGATGATGACAGGCTGGATAAACACTCCAAGAGAAAGCTTGTGAAGCTATGAAGGGATTTATCAGATCCTGGGTGTTACAGCTCAACCAGACACAAAGCAGCTTTGCAGCAAGGGCCCCCAGGTTCCTGGGGAACACAGAACTGAAGGTACACCAGCAATGGACCCTCACAGCAAAGAAAGCCCTGGGCGCCACAGGCTGCATGAGGCAGAGCCTCACCAGCCCACTGAAGAGGTGATCCCTCCTCTTTGCTCAGCACTGAGAAGCCTGACCTGCAGCACTGGGCTCCCCAGCAGCAGAGACATGCATACACTGCAGCAAGTCCAGCAAAGCACCACAAAGATGATGAAGGGACTGGAGCGTCTGACATGTAAAGAGAAGCTGAGACACCTGTGATTAACCTGAGGAAGAAAAGGCTCAAGGGGGTCTCATAATGTACAAATATCTGATGGATGACAAGGTGGTGTTAGGTCATAGATAGGACTTGATGATCTCAAAGGTCTTTTCTAGTCATGATGATTCTGTGATTCTGATGGGAAGGTGCAGAGATGATGAAGCCAGACTCACCAGTGCCCAGAGAAAGGACAAGAGGAAATAGGCCCAAACTGAAATACAGGAAATTGCATTTAACCGTAAGAGAAAAACCACAAGTTACTCAGAGAGCTTGTGGAGTCACCATCCGTGGAGATATTAAACATCAACTGGATGTAGCCTTGGGCATACAGCTCTTGGTGACCCTGCCCTTGGACATGACACGTCCAAAGATGCTTCCTAATCAGGCACTTTGTTGATTCTCTGAAATCATTGAGCACAAACATTGAGCACTATTCAATAAACAACAAAATGCAAGGAAAATTGCCTGCTGGGAATGAATACCAAGTCAATGTAGAAACGTGTAAAGCCACAGCTACAATAAAAAGCACTCTGGGAAATACAGAAAACATACTTCAGGGTAAAATCCTGCTGTAGCACGAGGATGGCTTGTTGATTAATTACAAGAATGCAGCATTGGAAAGATCTGATTTTATTTATTAGGTTGGGAGTTTTGTATAATCACCAACTTTTAAGTCTTATTGGGTGAATGTCACACTAAAAGCAAGGACTTGCATCTTTTTGCACTCCAGTGAAAACTTCAATCTATGTTGAATTTCCTTAGAAGTCTTCTGTAAAACTGAGGAGCAATCACTGAACTTTCACCAAATGGAAGTCAAAAACCCTACCACATTACCGCTGCCAGGTCCGTTAGAGGTACCTTGCCATATCTTACCTATAAAATTAGATTTTCCTCATTTACAAAAGACTCTGATAACTAATACAGAACATAGGCAAGATGTAACACTGCACATTATACACCTAGAAGTATTTAAATCAACCAAGTGCACAAGGCAGGAACATTAGATCTTTAAAACTTTAAAATCTTCTTTCATTAGTTACATATATTGAACCAGTTTTCAGTTAGGCTGATGCCCCAGAAAACTTTTCCAGCAGAAGCCAAACGCTAATCACTGTCCTGGAGGTTACACTGGGGCTGCAGGATTAGTCATCTTTGGAAACCAGTTGTGGTTGCTCTTATTTTCCTCTCCCACTGCTTTTTCTGATCTGTGGCTGCTGCAGTGGGAGCATTCTCATCAATGTTTTCTCATAAATTCAGCTTACAAACACGAAAGAACAAAACCACTTAAGAATAGCTCACAGATCTCATACCCTACATCCTGCTGCAGAGTGCAGATCCAAAAACTCCTTACACAACTTAAATCATCCTTTGGAGGATTGGAATAAAGAGCTGACTAGTTCTTCCCTCTAAGCCTCTCTCTGCATTTCTTGGTCAAATAGGCTGTGGTGAGGAAGGGCGATACCAAAATGTGAGAAGACATAACAGTTCTCGTTGTCAGATGTTCTCAATAGAAGCCAGAAATGAAAAGAATAGGAGGAGTTGTTCTTACAGTGTTATTAATTCTGCAAATCTGGAATGGCTTGGGTCACTTAGGTCAGTGTGAATGGATGTTGGTGCCTGTTGCCAATTTTTCAGGCGCAACACCTTCAATAAGCAGGTCAGCAATGTTCCCTGTTTCCTTCATACACCTCCTCTCCTCCCCATCCTGTTCCAGCCACGTGGGCAGCCAAGCCAGGTCTGCAGGACCCAGCAGCTCGGGGGCTCTGCCTCTGTTGTATTGTGCTTATGACCCCTCACTGGTGGCACCTGCCTCTTTGATGGAGAATCACTGACTTCGATTCAACCGCTGGGCAGCTGAGAGACTACCCAAAACTACTTCAGAAGGAGAACCATGAGGATGATGCCTCTAATAACTTATACTGTCAATCAAATATTAAATAAAGAAGATTTTTTATTAAAAGAAACCAAACTTTCCACACTCATGCAATCCACAGCTGCAGTTAATTAGAAGAACAGAAACTCTCAGGTATTTTTACTAAGCAGGTCTGCCCTGTGGCTCCTGTGCAGAACATCTCTGCAGCACATATCACAACATCTGCTTCGAGATAATTTGGGATTACTGGAAAAACCCTTGGGTTTTACTATATAAGGTTTATCTCCCGGACTCATCACTTTTAAACTAACATACCAGCCCCACGTCAGCAGACCACTCAGCCATCCTTCTTATGCGCAGCATCCCACTAACCAAATTATGTTTCAAGTGAAAGCCTCCTATGAAGCTACGAGTATGTTGTGAGGTTCTCCCATTTTTAACTGCACTGTTGATTCTTGGGGTTACTGATTAAAAATTATTGCTGAACTAAAATTTTATGTATTTTATGAAGTGGGACACTTTGCACCCAGCCTTAAGAGCCTAAAACTTTAGACCTCTTGTCCTCTACAGTAACAAAATTAATCTCTTGCTGCTTCTGTTCTTCAGAGTCCTTGACCAAAATTTAAAATTTTGTTCATCACCACTGTTCATAAGTACAATTTGAATCCCTTAAGCTCATCCATCTCTGTCTCCAGGAGACATCTGAAAAGACGTTTGCTCCACTGTTCTTCTTGTGAATCATTTGTTACTCAAGATTTGCAAAGTTCTTTGAAATATTGTAGTACTGAGGGTACTGCCCAGTCCCAGGTAGACACCCACACCTCTCTCAGGAGACCTGTGTATGTGGTTTAAACATTTAGTTCTCAACTGATATCAAGATGCAGATACTCCTACTTTAAAAGGGAAAAAATAATATACATTTTGATTCTTCAGGAGTTCTGACTGGAACAACTTAATCAAAAATATCAGTTGTGACAACTCTAGCTGCAGTCAATACTTTCTTTAATTTGACAAATTGGAAGATGTTTTGAATCAGTAACATATGTCTGTTATTTTCTAAGTGAATAATTTTCTATATTTAGGCAATAATTACACATTTTACTAAGCTGCCTTTGCTAGACAAAGTTCATGCAATGCTGTTTGGGAAATCAAAACAGACACCAGTGCATCACCTAGATGAAGAAAGCCAAGAATCCCTGCAGGGCACTCCCTGCTGCCAGTGGCAGCAACTTAAGGAAGCTGCTGGAGGGGCGCACCCAGCGAGGTCAGCAGAGACTACAGAGGGGCTGGACCTCAGCAAAGTTTTTTAGTCTAAGGATAATACTGGCTGAGATGAGCATAAATTCTTTCTCCTTTCAGCTATAAGCTGTTTCAGTACATTCAGCCTGACACGCATTTTGTTAGCATTCTCCTGAACTCTTCAGGCAAGCTATGGCATTTTTCTCCTTTTACTCCCAAAACAATAGCTTATTTACATACTTACCAGAGAATAAGACACCCTCCCAGTGCTGATTAAATGCCAGACGTTACGTAGGAACGCAAAACCCCCGGACTCTGAACATACTGCTACAATGGAAATGCGTGAAAGTAATTTTGTTCCAGTTTCATCTCATGGGAATGTGGGCTCATAAGCATCCAATTAAAAATAATTCTGACTGATTGAGATGTGTTTTAGCTTTACATGCTAATGTGGTAGAATGTGTCTAGAACATGCCTGTGATGGATTTTTAGCAGGGTGGGAGGAATAAAGATTATTATAGAGAAAGAACACCACTCTTGCAATTTTTCCCCTTTCAATTTCATTTTTTGTACTTGAGAATGTAGGGTTTTGGCAACCTGTGCTGTTTTGTACTACTTGGGTCAAATCACCTGGGGAACCTGAGAAGATATCCTTTTTAATGGGAAAATTCCAAGTCAAAATGCAGTCTTTTAAAGAAATCTGTAAGGCAAACAAATCAACAAAATCCTGCATGGCAATCTGCCTGTAACTTCCATTTTTTATGCCAAAAGAAGCCACTTTGATCTGCTCATCTGACACAAGGCATAAGAATTCCCTCAGCTACTTCCTCCTTCAAGTCCAATAGCTTTGGCTGGACTTGGACATATCTTTTAGGAGAGCATCCAATCTCATTTAAAAATTCCAATCTAGGAAAATCTAGAGCCCTTGTTAAACTATTCCAGTGACTCACACAACATGTAAAAAAAGATGGACCAGTCTCAGCTGGGTTTGCTTTCCGGCTACTGAAGTGCATTGTATTTTTGCATAGAATCACAGAATCTCCTGAGCTGGAAGGGACCCACCAGGACCATCCATTCCAGCCCCTGGCCCTGCACACACACCCCAAAATCCCACCCTGGGCATCCCTGGCAGCGCTGTCCAAACGCTCCTGGAGCTCTGGCAGCCTCGGGGCCGTGCCCATTCCCTGGGGAGCCTGGGCAGTGCCCAGCACCCTCTGGGGGAAGAGCCTTTCCCTGATCTCCAACCTAAACCTCCCCTGACATACCTTATTAAAGAACCCCTTATTGAAGGATTTATTTACCCTTAATCTTCCGAATAATTTAAGGAGTAAACTCATAAAAATGCCATAGTGTACATCTGATTTCTTTCAAAGTCAACCTGGACCTTTTATCTTGGAGCATGATCTATATGTGTGAAACTCCACCAGATTTATGAAAATGTACCTTGCTTTCATCAAGCTTAGACAACTACATTTTTATATCAGCAATCTCTCCCCTTCACTGATCACTCCTTCCCTAAAAACTATTTTTGATATTTAATTTTAAATAGGGCAGGACTTAACCAATCAATGCAGAGGGTTTCCACTAGACATGCACCCACTTGATAAGCATCCAGTTAAACTCTATTTGAGACCTGCAAGCCAGGAAATTCTTCACCCAGTGAATACCCACAGCATTGATTTTATATCTCACTGGTTTCTTGATCATTATGCTCTGCAGTACAAAGATAAATAATCTGTAATAGAATTATTTATAAACAATTGTGCTCTGCCAAGTCACTCTATGTTGAGTGTAAAGTGATCCTTCCATAATAAACAACTCCAAGCCTTCAATAAAATCATGAGCAGCTGACTAAAAATCACAACCACAAAGCAATAAAAAACTATATTCATTCAACAGCCCTCTGACCTTTATTTTTTTTTAATTCTATTTTTCCCACAAAGAAAAATTATTAAATGAGCTGGATTTTGGGGAAATGTTGTTCCACACCAACACAGCAGCCAAAAAAAAAGCCTCATCTCCTGACCTGTGCCCCCAGCTCAGAAACTGAGTCCCCACAAACCATCTTGTAGGGAAGCTCAGAGAACAGAGTTTCCATAGAAATTTACAGGCCACTCTAGAAAAATCTCAGCATATGGGTATTAACAAACCAGCCTGCATCCTTGAAGAAATATTAATGCAGTTTGTCTTTTTTCCTTTGACAATTTTCACTTGTTCTATTTACTTTTTACTTAATTAAATTCTGTCAGCTGTTCCATGGTCTGCCTAAGACTAAAGTTTAAAATACACCATAACCACTGGAATCAATGACTATTGGTTGACTATTACAGCAACTCACAGCACTGGGCAGGCACTGAAAATAAAAAGTAAAACTGTGCACATTAAACCCAGTAGGAAAAAGACCACATTTGAGACTTCAGATTAAACACTGGCAATGGCAGCAGCTAGAATTTATCAGTGGCACAAGACAAAAAAATTTGTTCATTGTCACTAGAATGTACCATTTCCAACTCTTGACATTAAAGGCTGAAGACATTATGCCATATGTTTCAATAACAAGAAAAATTTCCCAACCCGCCCATAACGATACTCTCTGATAATGCAATGACACTGCAACCCTTGAATGGTACTAATCCAGTTCCCATCAGCCTCTCAGCTTGGCAGGATGCTGAGCAGATATCACTGAATGGTGTTTGAGAGAACAGAAAGGGAAAAGAGAAGGAAAAAGACCCACAGATCACTGGTAAAATTCCAGCTTTGGAAGCAAAGTGCAAAATCTTGTTAAAATATCCTGCAGAAGACGAATGGTTTTAGCCAGTATGGTCAAAAAACCCCCCAAGTTTGTTTATTTTTTAAATGTACTTAAATCTACCAAATTTTTACCTCTATTGGAGAAATAAATTTTTCTTTGGGGAAAAATATTTTAAATTATGCTATCTACCATTCCAAAAATAGCTTGTTTTAGTGATAAATGAAGTGAAGCTGGTTCTTGTCTGTGACAGATCCAGATTCTGCCATCTTCATTACTCTACTTCTAATCCTATGACAAATGTGGGGCCATTCATGAAAGCTCTGACAGGTTAAGCTCACAGTGAAATAAGGATCAATGTTCATCCTATCCCTGGAAGTGTTCCAGGCCAGGTTGGACGGGGCTTGGAGCAACGTGGGATAGTGGAAGGTGTCCCTGGAGGGGGGGGGAATGGAATGGGCTTTAGGGTCCCTTCCAGCCCAAAGCATTTAATGACTCCAGGCAAGGCTGATACATTGACTATTTTACTTGCACCAACTTAGGGTGAGATTTTTACACTAACTGCCTAAAAACTCAATGGCAACAAATGCTCAGGATCGTCAGAGAAAAAGAATTCACATCTGTCAAGCCTCATTTGAAAGAATACGAATTGCTGCACATCTCCACATAACACTAATCCACGCAAAAGCCATTTAAGGTTCAATAATAAACATATTTGCCTCACGTTTTTCCCCACTTTCCCTTCACAGACTAAAGTCAAAGAAAATATATCAGAGCTGCAAATGTTTAAGCTGTTTTTGAGGATGATACCTTGACACTTCTCCTGCAGTGTCAGGTCAGTAATCCATACCAGGACAAAGGACTGGGATCCAGGTTCTATGCCCCAGCACAGCTCACACTCCAAGGAAAAAGGAACTGGCAACTGGGTAATGAATTCAAGTTGGCTTTAAGCAGCACTTTACCATCAGGTTGCAGCAACAGAACCATTTCAGGTAATGAACAGCATTTCTCAAAGCTAACCTCCAAGGCCCTGATCGTGCTAAGGCGGCACATTCTTGAATGAATGTAATTGCACAATGCCATTGACTCTGATGGCATGGGAGAAGGACGGCTGCAAAGCTGATTCTCCATACAATGTGCCAGAACACTTCTGAAAGGGAGCATTGTAATCCTGTGAGATACATTTTGCTGTTGAAACAAACCTAGCATTAAGAAATAAAAGATAAGCAAAATGGGTAAACTAAATGTCGATTTGATATTGTATTTCTTAGTCTAATTTAAATTAATCCATAATAAATTTTACCTCTGCTACTTTAAGACATATTTACCCAATTTACAAGGCTCAGCAGAACTGTATTTCCTGCTTTCACACACAGTGTCAAGCTCGCTATGAAACTAAAACTGTCCAGAATTTGTTCAGCATCCCAGAACTAATCATTGCTTGTTAGCTGCCTCTTTGCTAGTACATGCACTAAGCCAGTCTGCCTTCAAAAGCAATTTTCCTGAGCTTGACTGCAACCCAAAGAGGGTTTAAAACAAAACAGGAACACACATGAGCATTAAAACATCACACAATGAACATGCAATGCAAAAGGAAATAGTTAAGAGTGGCAAACATATCTCACATCACAAAGCACAGTTGCTGCAATAAACAATATATAGCACAGTCACCACAGAATTATTAAATATTAGAAATTTCACATAAAAAACTGCTATGCTAATACTGTGCCTAATAAAACATGTATTGTATCCACTATGTTTCTAGAATTTGCAAGAGACTGAAAGCAACACTGGCACTAAATCCAAATGAAAGCTGCCTGGAAAACTGGTACTGTGGGCTTGCTCCCCGTGGGATAGCAAAATATGTGCTATTTCGCATTCCCTCCTCCCTGCTTTAACCAGTGTTGGCTGCTCAGTAAGTGAGGGGTGTGGTGTGCCTGTGTGACATGTCACCACCAGGATCTCCCACACATCCATGGTACATTGAAAATCTTAGAAACACAGAAAGGTTTGGGTTGGAAGGGACCTAAGGGCCATGTATTACCACACCCCCTGCCATGGGCAGGGACACCTTCCACTGTCCCAGGTTGCTCCAGGTCCCATCCAGCCTGGCCTTGGACACTGCCAGGGATCCAGGGGCAGCCACAGCTGCTCTGGGCACCCTGGGCCAGGGCCTGCCCACCCTCACAGACAGCAATTCCTTCCCAATCTCCCATCCAGCCCTGCCCTCTGGCACTGGGAAGCCATTCCCTGGGTCCTGTCCCTCCATGCCTTGGCCCCAGTCCCTCTGCAGCTCTCCTGGAGCCCCTTTAGGCCCTGCCAGGGGCTCTGAGCTCTCCCTGGAGCCTTCTCTTGTGCAGCTGAACACCCCCAGCTGTCCCAGGCTGGCTGCAGAGCAGAGGGGCTCCAGCCCTGGAGCATCTCGGTGGCCTCCTCTGGACTGGCTGCAGCAGCTCCAGGTCCTTGTGCTGTTGTTCCCCAGGGCTGGGGCAGCTCTGCAGGTGGGGTCTCCCCTGAGTGGGGCAGAGGGGCAGAATCCCCCTCCCCTGCTGCCCACAATGCTTTTGAACATGTTTTATCCAAAGATTAATATATTTGCACATAAAATGTACCAAATAGTAATGAAAACTGTAATTCTTTGGTAAGTACAAAGACAGGCTGTAACACCATCTGTGGGTATCAAAGCATCTTTAGAGACCTGCTGCTCAGGGCTAAGTTTTATATCCTTTGCCAGGAGCACTGGACAGAAGGGTGGCGATTTATAAATCAAAGTAATTAATTATCCTCTGCCTTTAGTAATTTATAAATTCCATCTCTTCTCCATACAGTCTGATCACACAATAAAACATTGCAGTACTTAATACAGGATGGATGCATGGATTCACACAAAAAAACTTCTGACACCTCAGTTATTCTGTTGTATTTGATGCTATTTACAGAACCAGACAGGCAAATTTCCTGAGCATACAGCTTTTCTAATCATCCAGTACCAAAACAACAATAGAGAATTAGCCATTTAAAACTGCTACCTCTATATTTTTCCAGCAGCAATTTTTATTTCAAATCCTCTGTTCTCCTCCTATCTCAAAAAAAGATAATCTGTAATGAAAATATGAGATTTTATGGTCTCCCAGATTAATGTATTCTAATATATCTCAACTGATGTATAAATCCCATTTCAGAAAGTGATACCAGAAAAAAAATTTCTCCATCAGTTTTGTACGGGGTATAACTAGATGAACATTTTTGCTCTAAAAACTTCACAAGCCTGTTACATGAAAACACATATCGTGTCATCAGTGCTTATTTTCATCCACAGAACACCTGAAAGATCCAATATTCACGGAGTAGCACTTAGTCTCCCAAGGATGATTTTGGCAACTTAATGTGTAGTACTATCACTGTACAGAATTACCAAAATTTCATGGAAAACAAGCTGGGAGAACTACACTATTACTTTTACCTTTTCAGGATATCATTCCTACATTACATCTAAAAGAAGATTTTAGTGTGGACTGCCCTTATTATTAGTATTCATTTTAAAATAAGCCTTTGAAATCACAGGCTTTTGACTACTTTAATACCATATCCCTGTTCCAAATTAATCTGGAGAATGCCCCTGGGACAGCTAGATTTTCACCTCCTGTTGAGATCTTCAGAGTAATTCTCCATCATTATGTACTACTATAAAATTTTTTCTTTGTACAAAAAGAGCTATTTCAGCTTGCATGCCATATTTTCTTCCCTTGACAATCAAGCTGGTTTTACTTATGTTTACTGTGTGGTCCCTTGCTATTGTGTGCTGGCTTAGCTGGGAAGCTGCATTTCCACCCTGGATGCTTTCCATGTTCTGATCAATTTTGTCACGCAATTTTTTCCTTGTTTTCCCAAAGCTTCTAGGATCTTGGTTAATATACTTAATTATCCACAGCATCAACAATGAAATAGTAAAACTTAAATTTTTAGTTAGAGTAAACAGCTAAGAGAAATCCTTTGGGTATGGCAAGTAGGACTTACTCTTAAATTCACCCTTTATACAGTTTCTTTAAAGCATCTATAATTCTGTATCACAAACAAGGATTTGGGGCTGATGAATTCTCATCATTCTTATATAATTAAAAGTGATCAGGCATAGAAACAAGAGAGTTCCTTCTTAATTGTCAGTCTCTTCTCCCAAGTAACAACCGACAGAAGAGGAAATGGACTCAAGCTGTGTCAGCAAAGGTTTAGGTTGGATATTGGGAAAAAATTGTTAACCCCAAGAGTGGGCAGGCACTGACACAGCTGCCCAGGGCAGTGGTAGAGTTCTCATCTCTGCAGAGGTTCAGAAGCCATGTGGATGTGGCACTTGGGGACATGGGACAGTGGTGGCCTTGGCAGTGCTGGAGGAATGGTTGGACTCCAAGATCTTGGAGGGCTTTTCCAGCATAAACAATTCTGTGATTAACTGCCACGAAAATTTCCTGAACTTGAGGGAAAAGTTCTATCATTTCCATTCTTGAAAAGCAATTTATATAGACAATATTACAAATAAAACAATGGTGTCAAGGAAGTATTAGACACTTGCATGTAAGACAACTTAAATATCTGCACCAATTCCAAACAAACTGTGCAACTGCAATGGAAGTCTTGTGAATCACAGCTCATGTTCTTATGTCAAATCTTTGGAAATGGATTAAAATACTTTAACATAAAAAGCACTTAAATCTTCCAAAGGCCAAAGAATTTGTGGTCTAAATTTGAAAAGACAAACCCAAACCATTATTAGACTCCCATTTCTAACACACTTTTTAGATATATACATCAAGGATGCCATAAAGACATAAACCATCCCCTTAGAAATTAAAATTATTCATCAGTTAACTGAAAACATGCACAGATCAGTCACAGTGCATGCAGCATGCAGTAAATGGAGAGCAGAGGTTAATAACCTGGAAGCATAGGATCTGAGAATGTGAGAACAAGTTAAAGACAAGAGTTCCTCTCCATTGTCACTGAGGGTCGAGAAGCAATGCTGCAGCGTAGAGCAGTGGGAGTGGGGGAAATACAGTTTGTCCAAGACATACACATATCTCCGCAAGTGGCGGCAGGTATAACTGAAAGACAAGGGTAGAGGGAGACAAAACAGAAAAAGAGGTGTTTTCCTTTAAGAAAGCTAATTCATGGTTTAACATCCCTGGCTTTTGTGCCAAGAGTCAATGGAAGATGCCAAGAAAGCAATGGAGCGGTTTGACATAAAACAACAGTTTCAAGAAACAGAGGGATCTGTTTGCCCCTGTGCCCACACGCTGGTTCTGTCACTGCTGCACGGGGAACTCGCCAAGTCTCACACATCAGACACAATAATTTGGGCTTCTTTTGGATGTGTGTGTCATTTCTCTCCCCCCCCATCCCTTTCTTTTCTTGATATCATCTTTATCCCAAGTTTTATCCCTCTCTCAAGATGCCCAAAAATTATAAAGACAGGAGGCTGGCCCCTGGTTTACAAAGATTACCTTTAAAAAAAAGACTGAAAACATTCACAAAATTTAACTGTCTTTCATGGAAACTGACAGTTGACTTACAGGGAAAAAAATCACACAGAATTATTGATCAGTGGGAACTGCTCTTGAGCCTGGGATTTCAGTGGTAGAGTATTCTTGTATTTAATTCTAGTTGCTCAAACACGATGCTTAATCATAACAGGGTTACTCAATTAAGACTTGTCCAGCTTTTCCACGAAAAACTATAGTTACTTCCATGAAGTAACTATAGAGCAAGCAATAAAACATTTTAAATTGATATTAAGCAACCCTGAATGAGCCTGAGTAAAAGATATATTTATTGCCTATGCCTGTGCACAGGATATTCTCCCACTCATAGTGGAAAGGAAAATAAGTTCATTAGCGTAGTTCACCTGCAACAAACTCCATCACTGGTAAAGTCTGAGGCACACAGAAAATATAATCTCAACTACCTTTTATTATAGGGTTTGTATAGAAAATACTTCACTGCATAATGGTGCACAGCCCAGGGCGTGCCAAACGTGATGACATGATGTGATGTGATGATGTGACTCAGTCATTTTACAGCTCAACTTGGTAATCCTGGAGGTCTTTTCCAACCTTAATGATTCTGTGACTCTAAGTCATCCAGAAAGTGCTTTAACCAGCCTAATATATTGTGAGATAAAAACGCCAGCAGATGATGGTCCTACCAGGCTCTGCTGCCCTCATTTGCAGCCAGGGGACATGGCTCTCTCCAGGAAAGACATACTCATGGAGTGCTAAACTGGGGACGTTTCCCATGGAGATTTATGAAATTGTCTTTTGCTGATTTTGGCAAGAATCAACAAACACCTGAATGCTAGGCTCCAGCATTCTCACCAAATCAAAAACCCCCATTGTTTCGTGGCTTCATAGGTGGAAAATTGGCCCAGGGGTTATTCACCCAACCACCTGCATTTCACAGGCTAGTCTCTCTCTAAATCCCTACCTGACATAGTCACATGTGGCTGAAACACTGAGACAAAATCATTGTGTACCTTGAGCAAAGAACAGGACAAAAAGAGTTCCACCAAGAGCTGATCAGTGCAATCAGTGGGGCTCAAAGCCCAAGACTATCAAAACCAACACCTCCCTCTGCTTTGCTTTAAACAACACTCACTACTGGGTTAAATCAGTCCTATCTTTGCTCTGGAAACTGAGGAACACAAAACCCCTCTTGGCACTTCATTTGCAGATATAATAATTTTCAGATGAAGTAGCTTCAAGGAAGCAATTTCCTAAGCTTTCATGACTTTTCTGCTTTCCTGACCACAGCATGTTCTGAGCAACACAGGCTATTCTATTCACTCCATAGGCCAGGGATGGAGAAGGATTTACAGGATCCCATACTGAGGAAAATCCTCAAACCACAAACCTGCCCTTCCAGCTACCCAGAGAGGCCACATAATTTTTCCAAAACCAGATTAAAGAGCATATTTTAGAATGACGATGCTTAGAAGATTTAAGTGATTTTAAGTCCACTGTTACCATTTACTGTATTTAGCCAGGCTTACTAGAAAACTCCTTCCAGCCATTCAATCTTGTTAGATTTATCAAGAAATTGAAAGGGCCTTCCATTATAGAATTCCAGAATGGTTTGGGTTGGAATGAAGCTTAAAGCTCATCCCATCCCACCCTCTGCCATGGGCAGGGACACCTTCCACTGTCCCAGGTTGCTCCAAGCCCTGTCCACCCTGGCCTTGGACACTGCCAGGGATCCAGGGGCAGCCACAGCTGCTCTGGGCACCCTGTGCCAGGGCCTGCCCACCCTCCCAGACAGCAATTCCTTCCCAATCTCCCATCCAGCCCTGCCCTCTGGCACTGGGAAGCCATTCCCTGTGTCCTGTCCCTCCATGCCTTGTCCCCAGTCCCTCTGCAGCTCTCCTGGAGCCCCTTTAGGCCCTGCCAGGGGCTCTGAGCTCTCCCTGGAGCCTTCTCTTGTGCAGGTGTGCACCCCCAGCTCTCCCAGGCTGGCTCCACAGAGAAAGTGATATCACCTGTCTTTGATCCCTGTCAACATTCTCCATAGACTGGAAGAACAATACTTGATCCCCTGATCACCATCACTATATTTAGGCTTAACTGACCAACTGGATCAGCCCACAGCATGTGGTGGGAAGAGGAGAAGTTTCCCCAAAACATCACCCAGAGGTTCTGGAGACACACACAGGGTGACATAGTGCCAGCAGCACTCCCCTCCATTGGCTGTTCCTATTTTCAAAGCTGAACTTGTCTACTGAGAAGTTTTATGTTAAACCCACACCAAAAGCAATGCAATCCCATAACTCCATGGCTGTTCACAGCCACTTTGACCAGCAGAACTTACACCATATTGAAGACTAAGCATCTCTGTTATTAAATCCTCTAAAGTAAATCAGAATAAAATCAAGGCTTAAGAGCAGAGTTTCTTTAAGACCATGTACATTAAGAGACATTGACATAAATTTTCACTGACTGCTTGTGAGTTTGAAATCAGTTTATTTGATCCACCAGATATGAGGTCTCCAGCTACATCTACTTTTACATGTTACTGAAATTCTTGTTTCTGCTTGGTTTTGGGGGACATTTCTTTAACTTTATAGCAAAAGGCTATCCTCAACTACAATGTAGTACTGAAATTTTTGAAAAAGCACTACTGCAAAAAATAAAGACCATCATATTTGACTGATGGGGTGTGTCTGCGTGTGTGTGCTTGTGTATTATTCAGGTATTCTGTTTACCTGGAGGATGAAAATGTAGCTCACACTGTAATAAATCCCACTTCAAAAGACTGTAATCCTCTCATATAAAAAGCCATCTGATCAACATTTTGAATTCTGGTAAGACAACATGACAGTGTCAACTTCTAAAAGCTAAAAGGTAGAGTGCCCTGTTACAAAACTGTATCAGGGAAATTAGGGTGGAAATTAGGAGTTATCCCAATCGAAAAAAAAGTAACTATTCATGTATTACAGTAAGCTTTCACTCTCTTTATTTTTTGGTAATAAAAATAATAAAACTCCTCTTTTGCCTTCCCACTACACAAAAATACACAGTGACATTCAATAGAAATTTAAATTTATGAAATAAAAGTTCCACATTCTCCATTAAAACTTGAAGTTAATAATGTTCTTTGTCTTTAACAGCCATGGCTATGAAAGCCACAGAACCCCAAAATTTTCAGATCCAGAGTGACAGAAGTCAGCATCAATATTTTGGAGACTAAAATGCCAGGATCCTTTCTGTCTGATAGTTCCCCATCTCTCATACTGGATGAGCTGCGGCCCCCTGTGATTACAGAATATCAGCTGGATGGAAACGTAAACATGGAAACCCAACAACATCTTTAAGATAAGAGAAGATGCTCAAAACTGACAGGCATTATGGCAAAGCACCAAACTCAGTCTTTATAACGGCAGAAAGAAGCATTTAGAAGGCTCCAAGGATTTACTTCCATAGGTATTTTTATAGGTTTCTTGTTTTCCACTTTCTCTTCTACACATTGAGGGTGGAGAATTGAAAGAGACAAAAATTGAACAAAACACCAAAACCACCATAAAAACCACTTACTTGCTAACCATCAATAATGTGAATTTTGGAATAAAAATACACCTACAGTTATTCAATACTGTAAGAGACAGCACAGAGAACCTGACATCTGTGAAGAAGCCTGTAAACTACCTGCTATTTGAGAATTTTTTCTACTCATGTTTCTGGCACCCATTAATATTTCCTTCCCTGATCCTGGCACTGTCTAATCTTGCCCAGCAGCTGGGATGGGCAGGGACAAAGCTGCAGAACTGGCTGGCAAATGAAAATGAAAAAAAGAGAAGAGAAAAGGAAAAAAAAAGGAAAAAAACCCCAAACAAACCACATTAGTCAGCTGTATCAACCTTCTAGAAAAAAATAAAAAAGAGAATTGGCTCAAAGGGATAATTGGTCCTGCTTTTAACTCTCCCCAACTTCTGAACTGTCCTTTCCTCTGCCACCCTCCAAGGACAGCCTGTTCTCATCAAGAGGTGAACGCCTTCATCTGACTGCTGTGAGAATACTCTCACCCATTTATCCCAATCTCCTGTAATCCTGGAGCTCTGGTACTCTGCCTGAGAGCTTTTTAGATTTGTCTGAACCAGAAGTAGTTAAAATGAAGGCTGAGACCCTCTACTGTACTCACCGCTCAATGCCTGATACTCAGGCACATGTAGGGGAAACAGGTCATTTCTATATACATATAAAAATTAACCCAGTATATCTACATTTATTTGCAATTAAATGCAGTTTTGATGAAGGCAAAGAAAAGTCTTCTTTCCTAAGAGCCTGGCTAACCCCAAACAGTAAAGGTATTCTGATGACAGCAGTTAAACAAGGGCATCAAAGACACACTTTAAAATCTACAGAAGTTTGATGCTGAGAGCCAGAGGGAAAGTGGAGGTTTCTGCATGAAGAGAACAGAATATTTTCAGTAGGAAGGGACCTGCAAGTTCTCTGTAGTACAGCTGCCTGACCGGTTCACAGCTGACCAAGCTAAAGCATGTTAAAGCACTGACAGAGGTTGCCCAGAGCAGCTGTGGCTGCCCCTGGATCCCTGGAAGTGTCCAAGGCCAGGCTGGACGGGGCTTGGAGCAATGTGGGGTAGTGGAAGGTGCCCCTACGGCAGAGGGTTGAAATGATGTAAGACTAAAGGTCCCTTCCAACCCAAACCATTCTGGGACTCCATGACGGTCCATCTCTCCAGGAAAGTCTGTTCCAGGGTTTTACCACCGTCTCAGTAAAGAAATGCTTCCTAATTTCCAGTCTGAACCTCCCCTGGGCAGTTTTGAACCATTCCCACACCTCCCCGGGATCTAGTGATAGGACAAGACGTGACTCCCTTCCTCAGGAAGGTGCTGCAGGGAGCAATGAGGTCATGCCTCAGCCTCCTTCTGTCCAAACTACTCAAGCCCGGACTCTTCAGCTGCTCCTCACAGGACAGTCCTTCCAGCCCTCTCACCATCTTAGTTGCCCTTCCCTGGATGCATCCAAGGACCTTCACATCCTTCTTAGATGGTGTGTCCAGAACCACACACAGTGCCTGAAATGAGACTACAATAACACTGGGCGAAGTGGGACAATAGCTTCCCTTGACCAACTCATTTTGCTGTGTTTGATGCACCCCAGGATGTGGTTTTCCATCTGGGATGCCAGGGCACAGAAGGATGTCACAGCTTCCTACAACTTTAGTTATCCCCCTGATCATCTGGAAGCCATCCAAGCACCTTGCGTGAAACATGCAGATAGTCAAAACAACAAATAAATAAGACTTTGCTAAAGACTCTCCCAAAGTTTCTCTGAAAATTTCAACATCCTAAATGGTCACTGCAATTATTTTGGTTTAGGTGATAATATCACTACCAATATTTAATTCAAACTTGACATTAATTCAAGAAGTGTACATAAGACAACAGCCAAAGACTAAACACCTAGCAAAAATAAGAGTTTGAAAATAAGAAGTGCTGAAATTCATGATACGCTTACATTCATTTTTTTAATCCAAAATTTAAGACTTGAACAAGACAACAGCACCAAGCAAAACATGCAAAGCCACTTACATCCTTATTTGTTTAAACTAGAAAGCTGATATTTTCTCTAGTGAAGTCAACTGCAATTTTAAAATAAATTTATCAAAGCCA
The DNA here is from genome assembly GCF_017639235.1 of Corvus kubaryi. Lineage (NCBI taxonomy): Eukaryota > Metazoa > Chordata > Aves > Passeriformes > Corvidae > Corvus > Corvus kubaryi. Next base: position 591,681 of record NW_024581096.1, on the reverse strand, counting down.
AAAATGTAAACAGCACCAGGCCAACATATCAACAACACAGAAAGGAAGCAAATTGGGCAGGGTACAGAAAAATGGTATAAAACCAGTGTTCACTAACCCCTCTACAAATACAACCTGGGCTGAAACAGCATATACAGGATTCAAAAGAAAAATTCCCAGTATTAATGTTTAAGTAATCATAATTCATAATCTTCCTCTTGGCACATGCCAGATTTTATGAGAGCTATAAATCTTTAACATTATTGATAAAAAGAAAGGTCTTGAAGACATACATGCCATGTGTATTAATTAGCTCAGAGAAACTAGATTAATCTGCAGCAATAAAAAAAAGCCAATTCTGCTAAGCCTGATTAAATATTTAGGTCATATTGTTTCTGTGGCAGAATTTGAAAAATGCACAGCAAATAACATCTTTCCCTGAGCTTGAAGACTTAATCACTGTATTTTCAAAAGGCACTTGTGTTACAACACGACTCTACAGGAAAGCCAATATGAAGGTCTTTAAAAGAAAAATAAATGAAAGTATAAGCTAATTAAACTAGTACACGTTACTCAACACACCAAACTACCTCTGTACACGTGGGCAGAACGTCACGACATGCAGCGAACATTTTATTACTGTTCATGTTTGATAACTTGTGTTCTAGGAAGTCCTATTAGTCACTACTCCTCTGTTCCCAAAGACAAACACAACTAAAATACATTCTGTACTCAAACACTAAATATATGATAACAACAATTTATTAGATCATCCACTTCATGAAAACTGATTTATATTCTGCCTGAAATATCACCAATTAATGTTATTTCATACAGTATAAAGAGCTGAAAGGCAAATCATCTCTCCGCCTATCTGAAGGCCAGGTTGGACAGGGCTTGGAGCAATCTGGTCTAGTGGAAGGTGCCCCTGTCCATGGCAGGAGGGTAGGAACAAGATGATTTTTAAGATTCCTTCCTATCATGGGCCAGTCTAGGATTCTGTGATTCTTGCCAACAGTGAAATGCATCATATACATCATGGAAAAATAGAATTTTGGATTGAACTTTTCATTTCTGTTTAGTACACTGCCACTCATGACACAATGAACTATGGTACTGATGAAGCACAAGAGACATCTAACTATCTATTTCTTTTTCAGTACCAAGAATGTTTCAAAAGATTGACATGCCCACGATCATTGAAAGGTGTTCTGAGCTTCTTTGGGGATAATTTCTGCCACTGTGGTGTTAGCACAGCAAAACTGCTTAAGAAATTCCCCATTTCTCATACAGTTTTTCTGAATTATTTTTCTTAAGAGTCATAATGTTTTATTAGAGTCATAGTTAAGATGAAAGAGATCTTATGGTGTGTCTAGCCCAACCTCCTGCTCAAAGCAGGGTTAAAACCTGAGGAGGGATTTATTTGGTTGGGTCTCAGAAGCCTCCAGGGACAGAGACTCTGCAACTTCCCTGTGCTGCTGTGCCAGTGCTGCCATGACCATGAAAAATTGCATTGTTCCCTCAGCCTGGAACTTCCTGACCATTCTCTCATCTTCCTGCCACACCCTTCTCTGTAAAGAGCCTGTCTCCATCTCCTCAGTAGCCTTCTCATACACATGGGAATGCTGCTCATCCTTTGTGTGAATCTCCTGCTGTAGCCTTGCCCCGAAGCCTTCTCCCCTTCACTGGGCTAAACAAGCCCAGTGCCCTGAGCCCACCTTCCCAGCCATCATACGGCCCTCCACAGAACTCCCTCCAGTTTAGCAACCCCAAAACCTGGAAGCACTTTTCCAGATGTGATCCAAAACAGTGGTCTTGCACTGGCACAAGTCAACACACATGGCACTCTCGGATGTGTTTTACCAAGTCCTGTGAACATGGATGTGCCAGTTCTCAACTAATCCTGACTTGATCCTTTTCCACTGCTGGCACTTTCCTTCCTCCTTGATCCCCACCTAATGTCCATTTCTAAGGAACATTCTCACAGACTTCTAAAAATACTTCATTCCTGCAGGCCTTCCTTTCAGATACAAGTATCCCTAAATTTATATCTTATATCATGGAGTGATGACAGGATTTTAAATTACATTACTGCAAAACAGCAGTTTGGCGGCGAGGGGTCACCATCGGGTTAAAGGTGCCATAACAACATAGAAAAGGATGAAAATTATTTAAATACTTAAGAAGCGATTATTTGTGATAATGTGTCACAGATGTAAGTTCCCATGCCCTGAAGCAGCACTCTGTCACAGTACTGGCCAAATGTACACGACAGGCTTATGAGAGGAGTATTATCTTTATGCATGAAAGCATTTATAGTGAAGGAGGGCAAGGAAATGAAAACCAAACAAGTTCTGGAGATGTCTGATAGACTGAAAACAAAACGAGAAATATATGAGATTCTTCTATAGAAAGGTCAAATTACTTCTGTACAGATGAAGTTCCATCAAAAAGAACAAAAGGATTTATATATTAAAAGCAGACCAAAATAACTGATGACCTATAAGCAAAAAAGATATAAAAGTGCTCAGGAGAAGTGTCTATTCAGTTCTGATGTTTCAGACAAAGGTGAAGGCTTTAATTACCCAGATGCACTGGTTACTTGGAAGGCACATATCCCTGGAAGCTTAAGAGATGCTACTATGGGAATGTTGTTTTGGAAACCTCCTGTGCTTTTATCCTTTGGCTAGACACCTGTGATAATTCACAGGCTCTGCATGGGATTACAGGGATGCTATGACACCCTCATTAACACAGGCATTTGCATCTCCGTCTGCCTGAACCTCCATCGGGAGACAGCAGCAAGCGAGGGCAGCGGTTGAGCCCCTGCTCCTCTCCCCCACCCACCATCCATCCAATCTAAGCCCCTGCAAACTGGGGTACTGGGAGACAGGCCCTAGCACACAACTAACAAGTTACAGAAGCATGTCTCCACACAACTTTATAGTAAATTCATTTATTCATTACAAAACTAAGTGCATTTACTTTACCTAAAAGCCTGTTATTTCCTAAACTCGCTGAAGGCCATTACCATTAAAAAGGCTGAGTCATTCAGCGGTTATAAAGACCTGCTGCACATTAAAGTTGTTAAATCCTGATTCTTTCGCCTGTACCTATAGCTTCACCCTCCACTTACAAATGTCAGATGATTCAATGTGCAATATTGTCTTTGAGAGCCACAAAAACTCCAGTGAAAATACATGGTGGTGGGAAATACCTCAGTTTGAGTACTTAAGAGACTCAGAAATTTCACAAACTATTATTTTCTATTCCCAAAATCCACTAGAAAGCCTGTTTGAAAATCCTCACTGAAGTATGGGGTCTGAATGAACTAAAAATTTCCATGTGTGGTGGAAAGGAAAGTTATCAGGAGGACACTCACACAGGTCAGTTGGGTATAACACAGCCCTGCTTGCCTCCCTGCAGCCACTCATACCTATCCTGGTTTCACACAAGTGGAAAGGGACATCAGTTCACTGAACTGCAGAGCTGGAAAAATACTAGGCGTATATAATGACATCAGTTAAAATGTGAAATAAGCAGCAGCCTCCTGACAAGGAAAAAAAAAATATAATTAATGCTATATTTTTGGCTACACTTTTGTTCCATACTAATGTTTACTCAGAACCATTTTAGTTTGTCAGATAAATCCTTGTAAGTTCATTAGTCATTCATTTCTTTAGGTCACAGTGCACAGTTTTTCCAAAGAGAAAATTTCTGAAAAGGAGAGAGTACATGTTGTATCAGAATAAAGTATTAATGAGCCAAATACTCTGCAACTGAGGATAAATGACAGGTTCAAGCAAGTCATTATCTTGAGTCACCTCTATTTCTGTTAAGGAACGCTGTCCCATAAATATGTTCCATTCAAAACAAACGGAGAAGACAAGACTGCAGTTTCTAGGATTCTGCTAGAATGGTAAATCATAGTTTCTAAAAGACTATCAGAATTCCCTTGTTTTTTTAAATCTCAGAAAAAATCTTATGCAGGACAACTTATTGGTATAAAACAGTCTTTTTAGAATACAGAACCTGCAAGGATCACATCTAGATATCTTTTAGGTCTCTTCCCACTCAAACCATTCTGTGACCCCCACATCAGACATCCAAATCCCAAATAATAGAGTGGGACACAACCCAGCAAACATTTCGGTAGCCTTAACATTTTTTCCAGCTAAAAGAAATCAAAATTGCATTAGCAGGACTGGAGTAATGCTACTGGCTTTCTCATTTTTGCTTCCTGTAGCCATTAAACATGCAGAAAACTTAAGTGGCAGAACTCAGAACAACCTCAGCCTACTCTGCAAATTCATCTGTAAAACAGCACTGGAAGTGTATCGCGAAAATAGTTATTTCTCTACAGGTTTCCTCAGATATTTCTCCTTCTCCATCAGAAGAGATTCACAAGATCAATAGTTTCAAGGTTCCACCAAAAAAGAAAAGTTTAATTCCCCAATTTGAAGACTACGTCAAATTACACTGTTTCCAAAGAGCTTATGATTATGAATCATAATTAAATTAATAATAATTAAAGATGTCACGATGGGGCCTTCTCCCTCCTAACTCTAGCTCTGTGTGACATGTGTGATGCTCTAGATGCCCTGAAACAGGGATCAAGGCTTCAACACACCTCAGTTCTATGCTAATTTGAACCACACATCCTGCCAGGCAGTGACTTGCAGTTTGAAAGACTCTGAAATACCACACAATATTCTCAATGGTAGAAGACAAATGAGTCATAGTAGTGTCCTGCCCCCTGAAAATGACAGAATTATCCTGCTGGTTGCGGCATACAAGTCAGCAGAGACACAAAAAGTGGTTGAGGGAACAGCAAACTACCCTGTACAAAGTTGAGCTTTCAGAGTGGTGCATATCTTGATACTAAATACCTCTTTAAGCCAGATCAGCAATCAAAATGTCATTTTTAAGGAGTCCTGTGGCCATTAACTGCAGAGCAGAAGATAAGATAGTTTAACCACGCTGTGAGAAAAACCTGACACAGAGAGAAGCAACTGTTTCCCCAGTAGCCCTCTGTGGTTCACACTGAACCAATCTGTCCATCTGGGGAGACTCCATGACCCGTGACCTGGGGGTCCTGGGCTGCAAACACTTCCAGTGGCACGTGGGGCACTAGACTGCTCGCGCCAGATGGGGGACGAGGGTATTACTGTCCCATCAGATGCCCACTCAGAATCCCCAGCAGGTTCAACCAGGCTTAAACCAAGTTCAATGATATTTCCATGCTGGAAACAGCTGATATCAGCCTAAAACCTCACCTCCATATGTTACACACAGGCAAAAACAGGCAAGCCCACATGGGGGTCTTGCTGTTTACATAGCTAAAGCAGCATTTTAGTACATTTGACCACAACTACACTCAATTCTAAGTAACAAAGAATGCTTCTTTCCTCTTAAAAAATTAACTTCATTCTATTTACATCCCTAAGTAATGCCAGCAAGAGCCCATTTGCTACTAATATTCTCTTTTCCCGTGTCTGAACAATTGTTCCCTCCCCTTTTGTCACAGCCTTTCCTACTAATTGCAATGACACCTCCCAATTTTGGAATGGCTGATCAGCTTATAAGCTTCCCCACAGCTAATCTAGGTCAACAAGCTACTAATAAGGCCAGCATATGTTTCTTTTATTTAACGCTATTGAGATCTCTATAAATCACTTCTGCCTCCTGATAAAAGGCACCCCAGGGATTCGAGACCCTCTGTAGGATTGAGGAGTAACAGTGACAGAGCAGAGAATGAGTGGTATAAAAAGCACTGCACACAGAGCAGGGAGCATGTGCCTGTGCACAGCTCAAGGAAGAGAAGGCAAAGCTGCCCGAGGGTTTGACCGGGTGACTCAAACAGTGCCGCCAGGTCTCCTGCTGTGCACACAACCTCGGCCACTGGCAGCCCACAGGTGGAGAGCAAAGCTCAGGCTCGGGGACTTGAAGTTGCTTGATCTTCCATTTCCACAGTGTCCTCTTTCAAACATAGCCTGAGCATAAGAATATCATGAAGGCCCTTTTTCTGAGAAGGCATTAGTTTTCACTCTACTTGGAACGCATAGTAAAAATGGGATTACCACTTTTGCAACATCCTGCACCGCACAAGGGTTTAAAAAAATCTCATTATTAGGCAGTTTCTCATAAATAGAATATAATTTTATCATGGAATCATAGAATGGCTTGGGTTGTAAGGGAGTTTAAAGATCATCTCATTCCAGCCCCTGCCACAGGCAGGGACACCTTCCACTATCCCACGTTGCTCCAAGCCCTGTCCAACCTGGCCTTGGACACTTTCAGGGATCCAGGGGTAGCCCCAGTTTCTCTGGGAAACCTCACCACCTTCTCTCACCACCCTCACAGCCAGGAATTCCTTCCCATGTAACCCTGCCCTCTGGCAGTGGGAAGCCATTTTATATCCAGGCTAGACAATAAATGTTATCTTTTCTAAACAAAAATGCTACAAACTATTTCAAAGTTAAGAAGCATTAAATTGTCTTTGAGGATTTTAATTCTTACTTTTGAGGCAAAGTTGACCAGTCAGTTCTGCAGCCTTTCATGGTGAAGAGGATTTATTGCTAAAACCTGTGTCTTACAGCACATGGTAAATACCACCCAAATGAAGGATGGAGGGGAAAACCAATACAGATTTTTGAAAGGAACAAGTTCACCAGTCTGAGTATTGTATGGCAATGTAAGTTTGTTGGGATGAACAGGTCATCAGCTACTGCTTTAGCGCAAACACAGAAAATCAAACAAGCTGGTTAAGTTGCAGATAAATCACCTGAAGCTGTATACACAAAAAGTGCTCTTTGCCTGTTCACCTCAGTGACATGATGTCTGCATGAAAATAATCAGGGATAGGAATTACGAAAAGCCACCATTTGTATCGACAGGTTACCCCAAAGCATGAAATTGCAGAGTAGGTCTGAGGGGCATCCTGCACTGCCAGCGAAATTAACATAAGCCTGAGGTTAAAAATATCATTTAGAAAATTTAGGAAGTAGTCATACTGTAGTGATAACTTTCATTGAAATCATTTCTTTCTAGCACAACCCATATGTGATTCAAAAGAGAACAAAATAACCTGTTATTCTTGAACAGCTCAGACTGGAGCTACTTGAGTTTCACTATCAGAAACTAGGGATTTTTGACTATTCCACTCACATTATTTGCAGAGGCAGATTTCACTGCTTTAGTGAAACTGTTCATTACCCTCAATTCCTTCCTTTCTTCTTTTCTTTTGGTTAAAAAAAGGAATGGGAAAGCTGATGCTCAGAGGGTTCAGTATTGAGCAGTACAAAGCTGATGCTTAGAGGGCTCAGTATTTAATAGCTCTGGACACAGGGCACTAATTCCAAGAAGCTTCATCGTTTATTATGTTATAATTTAACCTGTGAAGTCCCTCAATGTCTGCTGCCGTGGGAGCAGAAACAGTCTCTTTTCTCTAGGGCTTGCCATTGTTAACACTCCTCTGCTATGATTAAGAGATCAGTAAACTGAGATTTAATTTAATGGCCCAATTAAGAGATGAAGATTTGAACCCAGATTGTAAAAACCTTGTCTATTGATCATTCCTGCAGTGCCATTACAGCCTACCCAAGCCCAGGCTCCCAGTGAGCATGGTATGATGCAAACCTGTGTGTTTCAAATGATCCCCAGAGCTGTGCAGCTCTAAGCAACATAAATCCCTTGTTCCAACAGTACCAATGGAAAAGGAATAAAGGAGAGAGGAACTAGTTTTCATGTTATGTGTTAATAAATGCGTAGGTTGGTGATTTTGTTAAAAATCAATCACTGAACATTCTACTCGTGTTATCTTGCTTTGATTACTGAAAGGTGACATTCCTGAAATTAAAAAGTTTTTCAAAATAAGGTTTCCTAGTGTCAAAGGGCTTCAACTCCCAAATCTGGAACAATTTTAGGAAGTTTTCTGTCTGAAAAACTGCTCTAATTTAACCTCATTCATTACTCTACTGTAAGAAAGATGCCAGAATGATGAGTTTAACAAAATCACTGCATACCCTATTCACCTAATTTGATTTGCTCAATTTAGACACCTTACTTGAAGTCTGAAATGCCAACTTAGCTCAAATCTTACAATTTAAAAATCACAACTCCTGTATGAGAAGAAACACTTCTATTCTATACCCACATTTCCAAAGGAGAAACAAATTAGAAAGCAAACAAGTTTGAAGCATTCATGCAGCAACCTGGATTATGCTTCCAAGCTTTTGCCCTTAAGAAGCACCTTCGATTTTGGTAACTCCATCTCACAAGTTCTCTAGTCCAACTATCCCATTGCTATTCTCCAACGAAAGAGGAAGCTCTCTGTTACAGAGCTTCCAAAAAACACTGTGGACATCAAAGAAAAAAAGGCAGGAAAACCAGAATGCTCAGAGTGTCTAAAGCTGTGTGGGAGACAAATTTATCTATGTGAGCAGCCGAGAAAGTTTTGAGCCAGCAATTACATCTCGGTATTGGCACTGCTAAATGATATTATTAAGCAATTGGTAAATTTTAATTTCATCACATTCACACACTAACAATTTCAGATTTTTCAGTTCAGTGTGGCCCCTAATACAGATCACACAGGTCTTGCTGCTCTATAAACACTTTTTTTCTTTGTTGAAAGAAATTCACACAAATTTTTCTGAGCAGAGAATGGATCAAGAGCAGCCCTGAGGAGAAGGACCTGGGGGTGCTGTGGGGGAGAGCTGGACCTGAACCCCCCGTGCCCTGGGCTGATCCCCAGCGTGGGCAGCAGGGCAGGGGGATTCTGCCCCTCTGCCCCGCTCAGGGGAGACCCCACCTGCAGAGCTGCCCCAGCCCTGGGGAACAACAGCACAAGGACCTGGAGCTGCTGCAGCCAGTCCAGAGGAGGCCACCGAGATGCTCCAGGGCTGGAGCCCCTCTGCTCTGCAGCCAGCCTGGGACAGCTGGGGGTGTTCAGCTGCACAAGAGAAGGCTCCAGGGAGAGCTCAGAGCCCCTTGCAGGGCCTAAAGGGGCTCCAGGAGAGCTGCAGAGGGACTGGGGACAAGGCATGGAGGGACAGGACACGGGGAATGGCTTCCCAGTGCCAGAGGGCAGGGCTGTATTGGGTGTAAGGAAGAATTTTATTTACAATTACAGTAAGGAAAACATTGGATAGGGAAGGGAAGGTAGAATGAGATAGGCTTTAAGGTCCATTCCCACTGAAACTATTCCAGGATCCTATGAAATACATTGCAGTAGCAATAAAATGTTCCTACAGAAACTCGCACATTACAACTTAAGGACAATTTTTAGTCCAGGATAACATAGGTTTCAAAAGCACAGTTTAAAGTAACATCCTGTACTCTTTTTCCTAATCAACAGTCATAAATATTTTTACTCAAGAAAATCCCATCAGAATCCTATAAGAGGAAACCATACCAGAGCAATTAAATTACTAACATAGAAAACCATAAAGCAAATAAATGGTTTGGCTGGCAGCTGAAATGTCTCGAATACAGCAGCACATATCATTAAGGATGGCAATTTTCACAGTAGCTTAAGAAACATAATTGACCCTACAGAAAGATGAAGACTTTGCTGAAGAGTGCTTCATCCTCCTCTCAGATGTGAGTCCTGAGCAACTACAGCAACGCAGTCAGACTTTAAAAGCACTGATGTCTAAGTACACTACTTACAACTTTTTTAAATAAAGAGAAAAACAACCTCTACAGCTGGAACATAGGTTTCAAGCTTTGCTCTCAAAGCAGGTACAGCATGGCTATGATGACACTCAAGTACAACCTCCTGCATCCCATAGCATGCACAAGTTACACAGGTCTCTGATCTGTATCTCTTTAAAGCACATATTCTTCCTTAATTCCACTTGATTCCTACAAGCATCAGGAAAATTGACACAAACCTCTTTCCTCATGTCATTCCCTGAATCTCCTGGAACCTCTGTGACTGCCAAAGAAATCAACATAAGCGCAACCAATGAAGTTCTTAGTGTCTCACACAGCCCTACACATGGGCAGCTGTGGTGATAATGCAGAAAAAAAGGAAAACTGGATGGTGTTTCTACCCCCATAAAGTCATTTAATGTTAGAAGTGCACATGTAATTAGTGAGGTGCATGGCAACCTCTAGTGGCATATGACTGCTTAGGAAACAGCAAACATTCCAACACATGAAGCTATAGGAAAAGCATTTGCCAGAAGTGATCAGCCCTCTTCTTGTCACTAATTTTATTAGAATGACATGGAGAGGAGATGCCAGAACACAGCTAATCCAAGGAAGACCCTCCAAGTGTTCCATATACTACAGCAGTCAGGCAAGCTGCAGAAAAGCCAAATATCATGAAAGCCGTTTCCAAATAGGTTAAAGGAATTAATGCCAACTGACTTGCAGTGGTAAGTGACAAACTGAATACCTGCATTACTATGCAGGTACATTTAAATATAATTTCAAGATACTACAAACGGCAGCACTTCACGGTGCAGTGCAGTACCACCCTCAGCGCTCCACTGATAAAAGAGCTCTGTGTAATTAAACACAAACCCATGTAGCAATGCAGAGAATCTCAGAATCACAGAATATTCTGAGCTGGAAGGGACCCACAAGGATCACTGAGTCCAACTCTTCAGCAAATGGCCCGTATAGGGATCAGAGAAGGCAAGGATTTCAAAGTCAGGGCAATCTACAACAGAGGACATCCAACACTACACGAACCCTGGATCTCACTAGGAAACATCTATTACTTCTATTTTTAACTTCCAGCAGCTGCTTGTGATAGATTTACACAAATCTGACAATTTTCATGCTTTGCTGGAACATGACACAAATTACCCAACACTATGAAGTTGTATTCCACTGAGCTCTTAAGTGCACTACATTGAATATTCCCAGCTCATTCTTTCACAGAAAATAGTCTTCAGAATTTAAAACAATTGGGTGTCTCTGCTCAGAATAGGATTAGGAAAAAGCCTGCATGGAAATTGAATTAATTCTCACATTAAGGAAGGAGTCATTAGAGCATCTGGAGAGGTTTAAATTATGACTGTCTATTCAGTTGTATTGCTAAGCAGATTTTAAGTGTTTCAGAGCTACTTGATTTAGAAACCTATACCCTGAAATACTTCATGTAATACAAAGTACTATCTTGTTTTTCTTTTGCAGAGAACACTTTCACATTAAGATGGTTGTACTCTGATGGTAAAGCAGAATAGGAGTATAAATATACTTTGCTTTAGCATCACAGTTGAACAAAGCTGGGTCCATGACCGCTGGTTAAATTTAATAATTGTGAATAACCAACTTACTAAGGTAGAAAAAGGAAGGACCATATCAGACTCAAACACCAGCATATTAAGAAATATGTGTATTTTCATTGCTTTTCTTGATAACTGAAACTTTATAGCAAATCTAGTGTATTTTGAGAGGAAATCGGGTTAAAATACTTCCTTTATGGTGTTTAAACCTGCCAAGGAACCTAGGGCTGTAAAGTTCCTGAGAAGAAAATGCAGTAAAGTCTAACAGCAGACAGGCTGCTGCTGGAACTGGCTCTTCCTTCCAGCATGCCTGTGTCCTAGTCCCACAGGACATTTTACAACAGATTTTAATATATTTTTTAAGTAGTGTCTTTTGATTTATAAGCAATCATGATCACAGCGACAAATTAAATTCTTGGTGGTCATATTTGCCTATTGTCCAGATGTACAGTTTTCTAACTTCAGAACAAGATCCTCTTTCCTTAATACTCCTCTTGTTTTGCTGGTTCTGTTTCAAATCTAAAGTCACCTCCTTCATTACAATTTCCACTTAGAATAATATGGAGTGCCTGGCTACAAGAAGACAGAAGCTTAAAAGCAACAGCATGGAATACCTTTGGACTATGTAAGAATGTCATAGTATATATAATATAGATCTTACTGCCTTTTTTTTTTTTTGCTTCTTCAGTTGATGAGTATGGCCATTTTCTCTATCAACCCTTACATTATTTCCAGACAGAACAATACAGCTCCAACTTGTCTACAATTCTCCAAATGCACTGAGGTCTCAGACTAATTTATAGAATCACAGAATAGAACTATAGAACTATTTAGGCCGGAAAAGCCCTTGAAGATCATCAAGTCCAGCCATTGCCTCAGCACTGCCAAGGCCACCACTGACCCATGTCCCCAGGTGCCACATCTGCACAGCTTTTAAACCCCTGCAGGGATAGGGACTCCAACAGCTGGACTCGATGATCTTCCACTGTGACTGAATTTCATTTCCCTGTTTTCTGCCATTCACCCCTTTGCCTTCTTTCTGCACACCTCAGTGTCAAGCAGCAGCGCAAGTCTATCTGCCTCCAGTAAGAACACCACAGCTAAAAATCAAGCAGCAATGTTAAAGTCATATTGTAACCATGCATGTCAAGAGACATGAGGAATAAGGCTCCCAAACATTAGAGGATCCTGCTGAAATGCTGCATGAAATCATTGAAAGAGAAATTCTTAGGTCTTGAGACTAGCAAGATAACCACTTCCTGCCCCAAATACAACCAGAGGAACATATCTCACTTCGGGATGCAGCAACAGCAGTAGAATAAAATAAAACTAAATCAGAACCCAGGATCCTAGGAAGAAGCTCTGAAGTGGCAAATGAAGTATCACAGTAAGAATAAGACCAAGTTTTTGAGTCAGAGAAGTGTATCTCACACCACACCAGGATCTCTGCTTTCCAAACATTTCAAATGCTTGGAAAACTCAGACTTCATGTCTGTGATTTGAGAAATGAGCACAGCAAATATTTAAGACAATGTCTGTGGCAAGTAAGGGAAAAATAGCTCCATTTCAAACTCTGAACCCTCTTTACTTCTGCCAAGGGTATGAAAAGAGGGCAAGTATCAGGCAGGTGAAAGGCACCAACACAATGCATTCATTCTGGTAACCTGTCCTACTTTTACCACCAACCATTTTCAAAGGAGAAGTGTCTTGGAGAGAATTAAATCCTTAAGAACAAGCTGCATGTCATGTTAACCCAGTCCTTGACAAAGTGTACAGGTACACAATTATTATTTTTGGCACGCAATCTGTACCTGACAAGCCCTGTAACAATTTATTCCAGATCACATTAAAAAGGACCTTCCCAGTTTCCCTTGGAGCATGGAGCGGGGCTGGCTGCCAAGATGAGAAGGGTGCCTGGCGCAGGGTTACCTGCCTTTACAATGTGCTCTGCAGCACAGAAACACAATAGGAAGGACCAAGTTCTGGCCTTGTTTTAGAACCAGAGCAGATACTGACTATTGATTACTATACAGATAATAAACTTTATCAGCTGAAAAGCATAGATCTATGCTTTATTGCCCATATTTGCAGGGTATTGTCACAAAATGATGATTGCATTATGTTTGATTTAAAAACCAGACCTTTTGCCAAATATTCAGGAAGAAATAAGCTGAAAATCCATGCTGTACAATACTTGAGAAGCACCACTCAGTGCATTTTTATAATAACTGGATACATGATTGAATTTGTAATTCACATAAATCCCCGAAAACCTTCTGCTTTGAAGGCAGCTATTGAGCTGTTCTGTTAAAAGGATCAAAAGGCAGAAGTTTCTCAGACAGAGAAACTGATATTTTTTGTGTCCATTCAGATCAGGTTGAAATATAGAGCAAGTAAGATTTATTTTGAGATTATTTAGTTACTCAGTTATGATTTCTGCTGTTTAGTTCATTGGTATCTACTAAGGCATGTAAAATTAATGTTCCTGTACTACTAAGGCATACAAAATTCATGTTTCTCTACTTTTGAGTTTCAGTAAAGATGATTTTCCAGCAGAATCTTTATATTTACCTGATGATCCTCTGAGCAGCATACTGATGAAGCGAGCGGAACTGCGCCGACATATTTGCTAAGGCTGCCAGACAATTTGTATGAAGGTATTTGTCCTGTCAGAAAGAATAGGGAAGATAAAAAAACCAACACACCAAACTGTTTGTTGGATATGCACTGACACCTCTTTTAGGAATCATTCAAAAGACTGAGTAATAAATGTTGTTTTAAAAACACAGGGCAGAAATGCAAAGCATATATACTTGGTGATGTTTTAACACGTTTTCTTAAAATAGAAGGTTTATAAAAGAGTGATTCCATACAGATTTTAGAGTGTATACATATATATGTGTATGTATTTGACATGATAGATATGTATTTGTCTTTCAGATGTAAAAAACACATGAAGGTATTTTCCTCCTCTCTACCTTACCTCTGTCTCTCCTGTAGTCTTATCCTAAAACTTTATACTTCATAACTCATCTCCCTATTGACTCTTTCACAGCATATATCCCACAACTACAACCACACCATACTTCAGAGCACTGGTCCTCATTTCAGCATCCCTGAAACCATTTGACCAAATAAGCATTTACCTGGTGGCCCTTTCAAAGTCAAGGGTTTTCATAAAATGAAACTTGTCCACTTATCTAATCCAAAAGGGATTCATTTCCCTATTCAAGTCTAAAATATTCATTTACATAACATAACAGATTTTAAATACTACAAATATATGCCAAATTTGTTCTTGTACCTTCCAATTCTTTTTATCATAAAAGCAAAACCCTTACTTCTTCCAGTTTAAAATATATTTAATATTTTGGAGACTGTTTAATGTAAAAAATTCTGTGCCTTTAATTGTTGAAAATATTCAGAAGTGTATGATACTACACTTGTGTTTGCAAAAAAGGTAAAAAAGCAAATGCTTGAAAAATGCACAAAACCAATCCAGGCTATTAAGCTCTGAAGTTCAAGCAGTTTTGCTCTGCCAGAGCTCAAAAAGGTCTTCTGGCCATGTCCCTGTTGTACTTCTCGAAAACACTAACAATAAATAGACCTGAAATTCCCACTTTTAAGTCATTTAAGAGACGCAAACAGCCTAAAACGAATCATTTCTTCTCATGAAACTAAGAAACTCTTTCCTCTCAACTGAAGATCAGTTTGAGGCCTGAATGAAAGTCTTTAGAGAACCGTACTCTATGAACTGGATGACAACACAGAAATTGTGTTACAAGTTGAGAAAAACTTAGTTAATACAGCTGATCTGTCTATTTTCTTCCCTCCTGCAAATCCAGATGCCAACTGGTTGCAACAGAATAAAATCCAACCCCCTGTTTGAAATTGAATTCAAGCTGCTGAGGTTAGGAATTCACAAGTGCTCCACGTAAGTCTTACCCTTGTCCGCGTCATGTTGTACTGGATGGTTCTTATCACAACCAGTATTAGAAGACTCCCAAGTGAGATCTCTGTTAGGACACGCTCAGCATACCAAGTGATGTTTTTCAGTATCTGCAAAAGAAAACAATAAAAAAACACGTCTCTTCAGCACCTAGGTCTGAATATGAACATATGAATCTGTCTGGAATCTCACATTCCTTAACACAGGAAAATTAATTTCCAGTCTCAAATGTGACTTAATTTTTGTACTCCAAAGCATAACTAAAACAAAGAAAAAAAAAAAAGTAAAAAGAAAAAAAAAAAAAAAGTCAGACCTCTGCAGCATTAACCACTAGTAGATCTCATCAACTTTAAGTCATGTGGAAACACACCAGGTGTAGAAAGATGATTACATCTGGCACTTCACTAATTTCTGTGCTCTGTGCCACCACACTCATACACTCATTTTGACTTTACCCTTTACCCTTTATAAAGCCCCCATTTACACTCAGGACACCTGAATAATTCTGCCAATGCCTTGCCATTTTCCCTCATCACCGGCTGGCAAGAGGCAGCACACAGGAGCTCTGACTGACGGGCAAGAGTGCACACACTGAAGGTGAGGGGGCAGATCCACAGGTGAAGCGTTGGCTTCACACTGAAGCCTTTCCCTTGACAGGTATGAGGTCTCTTCCCCTAAAACTTAGAGAAAGTCATCAGCTAGATTAAGAGCTTCATATCTTTCCCTGCCCTCCAGTATCAGGGTGGATGAAGTTAACCACCATTTCCAAGTTTATTGCAGAAGGAGAATCAATCCACTCTTTCCTTGTACTCAGCCAACCTACATGGAGGAAACACATGTACCCAACACCCTGCCTTAAAGGACTGGTAAAAATGACTCAACAGGAACTGTCCTAAAAACATGGAAAAGATCCTCTATAAAGTCAGGGTTATTCTCGGTCAAAACATAAACATGTTTAACAAGGACTACTCCACACGAAGTTATCGCTCTGCGTAACTTCAGAGACAGAAGAGAGACTTCAGGAGAGCTGCAGAGGGACTGGGGACAAGGCATGGAGGGACAGGAGCCAGGGAATGGCTTCCCAGTGCCAGAGGGCAGGGCTGGATGGGATATTGGGAAGGAATTGCTGTCTGTGAGGGTGGGCAGGCCCTGGCCCAGGGTGCCCAGAGCAGCTGTGGCTGCCCCTGGATCCCTGGCAGTGTCCAAGGCCAGGCCGGACGGGGCTTGGAGCAGCCTGGGATAGTGGAAGGTGTCCCTGCCCATGGCAGGGGGTGGAACCCTGAGGTGAACTTTTAAGGTCCCTTTCCACCCAAACCATTCTGTGAGTCTGTACCTCTGGAAGCTCTTTCACAGTACAAGAGCTATTTGAAACAGCATCCTTATTATGATTCATGTTAATTGGCAAGCTGATGCAGTTTTAGATATAGAAATAATGCTTTTATTATTTATGAAGAGACAAAATAAAAGTTCAGATCCTTGAAATAAATTTTAAAATAATTTTTTTGAAGTATCTCCATTATCACATGGCTCTTTGTCAGCACTTTCCTATTTCCCACAAGGAAGCTAAAATGAAGCCAGTGACTGTAACCTAAAGATGGGAAAAACACTATTTCATGGCAAATGTGACAAAACATCCCCAGGTACAGACTCAGGTGTGGTGGTCAATGGTAAACACCTTTTGCAAAAAGGATCAAAAAATCAGAACAGGGAGAAGACAGAAACAACTTGAGAGGTATTTAAGGGGAGAATGGTCCAGACTGAGGAACAAATAAGAAACATGAAATCACTACAAGAAAGGTTTCCACAAATAGCAGGTGATGAGTGGATGTGGAAACCACTATAATTTCTGATTATAACAAGTCACTAATACTATTTTAAGAGAAAGTGATGATGGTATAAATGAAAACAAGTCATCCAAGAAGTTTCAGTAAACAAGGACAACTAGTTGGGATGGACAAAATATATGATTAACAGGAAATGCCCGAAAGACAACGCAAAATACACACATATTTTCACAAAAAGAGGCAACTGAAAATTTCAAAAGCTGTTAGTGCAAGTAATTAATGAATTACACATACAAACTTCATTGCAAGAAGATACTCAGCTAGTGGAGAACTTGATCATCCCAAGGCTGCTAAGCGTAAACATATGGTCAGATAAAGCAAGTTCATGGGTTACTTCACAAATGCAAAATGCTAAAGTAAGTGTAGACATTCATCCTGGTTGCCTTAATTGTAATTTCTTAATAACAGATTATTTATGACTATGTGCCTATACCTGTTCTCAAGAGAAGATTTTATATAAAGAAATAAATTAACCACTTTGACAAATATCTCAAGCTCAAATATCTCAAGCTCAGCACTGGAACCTTCCAGAAGAAAAACATATTGTTATTGAAGAATACAGTATATGATCATTAAATAATGGTTACTCTCAGTAAAACATAAATATAACAGGGATAAGTTGTGGTTGTACATTTCATTTCCTGACTTTTAAATGCTTATTGAAAATTCACCAGACTTTTCAAAGAACAAAATACAGCTATGAAAATGGGTACTATAAAATATCATTTGTTTTGACATGACACACAATGTAAATTGAAACCAATAGTACATAAAGGGACATATTTCCAGATGATTATTGAAAAGAAATAATTTCACTCAATTTGCTCTGAAACGATACCCAGGAGTTTGGGGTTTTTTTTTTCCCCTCTTAGACAAAATTCACTTACTCTGGCCAAAAACCCATCGAGTTAATTGATTAAGTTTCTAATAAGTTACTTTTTGTACTCTCTGATTTATGAGTGAAATAGCAAAGCAACCTCCTCCCACAAATAAAACAATCCCCATGTTTCCTCCCACCCTCTTTGGTGCTATTTTGTGGGACACAATGCTGTGTTTCACCAACCGAAGTGGAAGTTCATGATTCGCTCTATCCTGGAACTGAGACCAGATCCCATCGTGCACTCTCTCCCACAGGGTGTCCCAGTGGGACAAGAGGAATGCGACTGGGGCAAGTTAAGTAATCTCAAGTAGTACCTTGAGTCCTCCAGCATCTCCAGCCACAACCTTCTCATCCACCCATGGATATCTGTCCGATCTAAAAGCCATCACCCTTCCCGTTTTCCCTCCTTGTAGCTTATTCCCACCTCCTCACCCTCCCAGACCCCATTCCACACATTCCTTCTCAGCTCTTTCTTTTACCTGCTTCCACTGCCCCCACCCACACCTTATCACAGAATGGTTTGTGTTAGAAGAGACATTAAAGCTCAACCCACCTTCCACTATCCCAGGTTGCTCCAAGCCCCATCCAACCTGGCCTTGGACACAAGGGATGGGGCAGCCAGGGCCACACCATCTTCAAAGGGAAGAAGTTCTTCCCAATATCCCATCTATCCCTGTCCTCTGTGAGGGTGAAGCCACCCTCCTTTGTCCTACCCTGCCCATCCCAGTCTCTCATCAGAAAGAAGTCTGACTGCACCTTCCTCAGCTTTTTGTCACTCTGTTCCTATCCTGCCTCTTTACTAATTTCTTTTCTCAGCATTCCAAATCTTACCTAATTCTTGTTTAACTCTTGTCTGTCTCCCCTTCTGCACCATCCCATGTTTCCATGTACAGACAGTCCCATCCTGTTTAAAATTTCTCCTAACTGCTGTCACATCAGGGCTCCTGTTCTTACACACTTTCTTCAACGTGTGGATGTGGCACCTGGGGACAGGGGTCAGTGGTGGCCTTGGCAGTGCTGGGGAATGGCTGGACTCGATGGCCTTGCAGGGCTTTTCCAAGCCAAACGGTTCTGTGTGGTTTCAACCCCTGCCAAGCAGCAACAGGAACATCCCTGGGAGCACAGTTTTGTCCCACGGGAGCTGGGAGCCGCACTTGCACAAGCTGCAGCTCATCCCTGCTTACCTCAGCTGATAACGTGATCCCTGGGTAGGGGAAGATGCACACAGCCCAGATGGCTCTGGGAGCAGCAAAATGAGAATATTCAGTTTCCACAGACGTCAGGCCACCTCCGGCTACGTCTCGGCTGCGCAGATGGAAACAGACTGCTCCCCATGGCCGGAGACTAATAATTTGGTCACATTTAGTCATATTATCAGCAGCAGAGCCCTAGCACAAAGGCCACCTGCCGAATTTCAAATTCCTAACGCAAAACAGGAAGTTACCAGAGCTCATTAAACAACATGTTGACAGCTGTAAGCATGGACAAAGACATGTTAACGCTCCAGTCTCACCCCTGAAACCTTCAGTGGTTCTCCCTGAAACTCTGAAAACACCAACCTGGGAAAAATGACAGTTACTGAGATAACTACTCCTTGAAATAGTACACTACTCTTAAAAAAAAGATAAATTCGCAGTTATAAAGTTACATACCAGAACCTGTTACCTCTCCTCCACACTGAGGAAAGCAAACTGAGCTGGTAGGCAGCAAAATGTCTATTTCAAAAACAACAACAGCAACCACCACCATCCATTTGGGGTTTCAGAAGCATGAAGCATGAAAATATCTTGAATTTCAAAATCATCTACCTGGAACCAGTACCCCCACTGACCAATCTCATTGGTTTGTAGTTAATATTACAAAGGGGAAAAAAGAAAAAGCTTAGTCCTGGGGTGGTCTTTCAAGAATAATTATTAAAAAAATTAAAATGTTTTGATTAATTATTCTTTTGAATACCAGGCTCTTGGATAGCTACAACTCAGGGAGCACAAACTGCAGATGCAAAGAGCAGGAGCTCAGTTCGAATTATACCAAGCAGTGAGATTCTCACTCACTGTGAGTTTGTGTTTCCCACAACTTTGCTCATGAGCTATTTTTTAACACACTAAAAATAAACACAGTTAAATTGTGATTTACAGTCTATCACCATTTACTACAGCATAAAGTGCTACAGTAGCACAATAAGGTTATTGCTACATAAAATACCGTATGATGTTATTTTGACGTCTGATGTAATTTTATTTAGAAATTCATAAATCAGAGACAAAAGATCACCAATACTTGTCCCTCTGGGGAATTCTTATATTTACTTGTTTACTCTGCTATTATAATTATTGTTATTATTAGTGAAAGAAATTGAGTTCTGTGTGGTTACAGTGACCCAACTGCATTAAACCAATTGCAGGAACAGGACCTATGATTTTGATCATATTTTCCAGGCAGTTAAGACCACATTCATTTTAAATAAAAAATGCTTCAGCATCCTACAGCACTCAAAAAGAGTTTCTGTGGTTTCCTGATCTCCTTACCAGTTGGTATAATCACCAGATTTATAAAACTTTGCTTGCTAAAATTAATCTTAAAAATCAATAAATAAATGTGGGTTAAATGCCACAAAGGAAAATAGCCCATAACTGAACTGTACAATCATGGTTCTTATAAGAACAGTACACAGGATACACAGCAGAGAGAAAAACAGGTTGATGTAAAATACAGCACATCTTTTTTCTTCATATTTTACCCAAGTGATGGAGGAAAAAAATAATCCTGCTGTAACTGCTAAAATTTGGTACGTATTTGCAGTGCATGAGGTTTGTGAAACTGATGCTAGATGCTCACATTTTACAGAAAGGTCTACACAGATTTTCTGACTCCCATCATTTTGCACACCTATAGTACTCTCTTAGGCTTCAGGAGATTTGGAGTCAATATTTAAGAAAGTATAGACTAATTTCTTACTTAACACTATAGTTTTTGAACAGTAACTTGCTCATTCATACCTGAAAACATCAATTTAATTAATTCAAAGACATGGCTGAGGGGAATGGATTTATAAGTATGATTTTGAAACTTTTTTTCCCTTACACTTATTTCCCTCCTTGGGATCTGTAGGAATGTGTAGGAGAAGCACACGCAGACAGGCCTGGAGGTTCAGGCACCTCACAGCCACCTCTCATTATCCACCTAAGAAGGAAATCCAGCAAAACTCTGGCCACACAGCACTATTAACAGGTGGAACCAGGAACTGCGGAGCAAGAAAACACAACCCCAGAGGAAAAGAAAGAAGCAGTTAGTGAACATCTGAAGTAAAATCAAAAAAAAATGTGAAGAAAATGGAAGCAGCAAAGGCACAACTGAAAAAAACATCAGTGCAGGGTAAAAGGAACAAGGTGGGGGTTGTGTTTTTATTAAGATAGAAGTTGTAAACCAATATCCGCATTGCAAGCAAACACTTCAACTCTTTTGGCAGAGTTAGCTGAAAGGCAGGATAAACCAGACAAGAAAACTTGATTTATATTTTCATTCCACAGCTGGATCTTCATTAAGGAATTTAAGGGAAATCTTCCACTTTTACTCATCCAGTAAGGAATTTATTGAAAGACCGTGTGTAAAGCCTCTAAAATGAATGAAGAGTGATAGCGAAAGAGACTGAGGCAGGAATGACACCTTGTCTGCTGAACTCCAACTCTCAAAAAGCCCAATTTACGAAAGAGGTTAAATGACTCAGTAACATGGAACCCAAAAATACACATCACACATATACACCTCTGGTGCACACGTACAGGTTCAAGGCACACAAATTTGAAGGTAGGAAAAAAGCATCTTCCTGGTTACTGTAAGTGCTCCTAAAAGCTGCTTCCAAAGAGGTTTTCCCAGGAAACTGCATCTAAATCATCTCTTCCTGCTTTCCAGATACAGAGCTACACTAAATAATCTGAAATTTCAGAGAAAATGTATTGTAAGTCTCTACTGCTTGACACCAAGAAAAAAAGCCAGCTCCCTCCAAATCAGGCTGGAAATTCATCTAGGAGACAGTTCTGTTTAGGAAACTTGCTTTCAGCATTTTGCACTTCAATAACTTCACAAAGATAATAATTCACAAAGATAATAATTGCCCCAAAAGAGAATTTCTGTGTCCCAGTCAAAAAATTAAATTAAATCAGTGCAAATATCTCATGTATTATCGTAGTTTTAGAAGCTGGGAAACTAGGACATAATTGTCTAAGGTATTCTCCTACACAGATGGTCAAGGTCCATCAAAGCTAGTAAAAATTTGGATCCTGTTATATGGACAACATAAAATAGAAATTAATATAACAGAGAGACAGAAAAAGAAGTGCCAAGTAAGGAAGTAACATTTAGTCTGGAAAATACAACTCCAGCTAAAGGCTGCATCAAACTAGTTAAACAAAGTTTTTCAAGAGAAATAAAAAAGGTTTCCTGTTTTTTTTCCTCTTTTCTAGGCCCTCCACTTCCATGGCAAATATTCAGCAACTTTGAGGCAGCCTGCCCAGCTACTACTAGGCTAATTTGTAACAGGGAACACCAAACAAGACAGAAAAAGATATATTTGCAGCATTTTCTCTACAGGAGGGAGTGTGTTCATTTCACTTGGGAAAAGTTTTGAAATCAGTCTTCAGATTACTTCTTCTTACAAAAGAAATATGCATATGCCATCAAATTTGGATGAGCCCATACAGCCTCTACTGAAGGAACAGATCTGCCGATGTATCTTCTTAAAAGTAAATATTTAGCTGATTTTTAGAGCTGAAGGATTATTTACCAAAACAGCAACTCACCACTTCATGAATGGATCTGTTGAAGCCGTCATCCTCTGTAAGGATCAGCAAAATGATAAGAGCCATGTAAACATGGTGTGAATTCCTTTCTTCAACGTGATACAGAATTTCAAGAATTGGCAGAACCTTTGGGGAAAGAAAAATGCATGTATGAGTTTAGTCTTCAAATACCTCAGACACAAAACAGAGAAGGCTCTAAAGGCCCCATGTATCGCCCTGCCCTTGACAATTCATACCAATTCCTCCCTCTTGAAACAACCACCCCTGAGCAGCGACATACGGTGTCCAAACACCTTCAATCTGCTCCATTTCGTCTCACAATAGAGTCTAAACAAGTGCTTTCTTGTGGTCAGACACGGAATTTCAATCCCTAATAAATGAGATTCCCAGCCATACCAGTTGCCATAATCTCCAAACGCTTCAGTCCTCCTCGCTACACTATGGGGAAAATAAAATTGTTAAACAAGATTTTTACCAGTCCAAGCAGGAAAACAGTTGTGTCTAAACATCTGTGCTTACTACAAGCCTGCTCTGAAAAGACTTTGCTCATCAAACCTAGCCAAGCACATTGGAGCTGAGGTGAAGAGAGGAATTTTGAGACCTGAAAGTCAAATCCCATTTTGGTGTGTGAAGATAATACCAGAAAAAAAACAGTTTGGGTTGGGTTAAGACTAGAAGAGGCCTGTTTTTCCAATTTTAGATAATATGCAGCCAAAGAGAACTGACTGATCATTATGATTAGAGTTCAGCCCAAGGTCTTGCAACATTTCCACCAGGATGAACAGCTTAAGCCAAAGCCTTGCAATAATAATGAAAATGAGATTTCATTGCAACAGCAAGCATACCTGAATGCTAGTCCAAAGTTAATCCAGATGCAAACGTTGTCTCTCTACCAAATGAAAATTAGCTTTCTACTGGCTCAGTACAACGTGGCTTCCCTGAGTTGCAGAAATAGGCCGAAATCACAAAAAGCCCTGGAAAAAGGAACTGGAGAAAGTCCTCAGTTCCAAGAAGCTTCTAGACACCTAAAAACTTGCTGTTTTTCAAAACAGGCCAAATGCAGCTGGATGAATCATGTGAAACCTATTCTGGTGAGCAGCCAGGACACCAAGTGCTTCACAAGCCTCTGATGTTACCAAAATGTTCTCTTACAACCAACCATCTTCAAAACAGTTCGGACATACTAAACCAGTTTCTATTAGGATGAAATGAGATTGATCTAAATGCTGCAGGCCACAAAATCTTTTGACATGGCTTTCATCAGGGTCAAGGCAAGACAACAACAGAAGCAGAGGGAGCATAAATTTACATTAATAGTTTTATTAATACTAAATAGATATTAAAGTAAAAATATTTTTCAAAATTACATGTTACAAACATGCTTTCCTTGCCATTTCAAAGGATCCTTCAGAAATCTTGCTCCTCAGTGGAAACCAGAGTTCCATCTTTGTGTTTTCTGAATACCAATCTTGAGTAAAGACCAGGTTTTCCCTAGAACTTCTAATCAGCACATAACACATAAAAATTAGTCCCTTTCCTTGGATGGGGAGAAAGAGAGACAAACACCATTGCTTTAGTCCACCATTCAACTTGTTTCCTTCCCCAACCCTTGCATGTAGCTTTGCACTGCAAAAGTTCTGTCATTTCCAAGTCCAAGAGTTATGATAATAAGCTGGATAGAGCTGGAAGCAACATAAAACTAATGAAGAATTGCATTTACAACTGGACTTTGCATGAAGAACAACAAAAGCCTTGCTGAATGTAACCACTGGAACAACTTCTTAGTTTTCTAGACAGATCCCAGATGGAAGCACAGAATGGTTTGGATTGAAGGGGACCTTTAAAGATAATTGTGATTCAATCTGGTTGTGTTAAACCATACAAACCACTCTGGCAAAACATATTCCTTCAGAACAACCCAAAAGATCTCCTCTGTCTACACCCATTAATACTAATTGTAACTGAAAAAGTCCATCCATGTCCTCAAGTGCTCCGAGTCCTACAAGTGTGTTGCTACAAACTACATTTAAAAACACATGATATTGACACATCAGAGCCATTCCCCTACAAGCCAACATGTGAAAGTACTGTTACTAAAGTTTCACACTTGCTACCGAAGAGTGGTCTGGCACTCCAGATCACGGCAATCAGCCCTCCTGCCCCAAACAAACCTCTGTTGCTTCCAAAGCCTCCGCTCCTTTGGCCATGTTTCCCCTTCCACTCCTCTTTCAGGCTTCTCTCCATCTACACACTGGACAGAACTCAGGGAGGCAAACTGCAACTTAGTCCTCTCTCACGTGCCATTTCTGGATTGAACGAGAATCAATCCATACACTTTCTATAATCCTTCCTCCTTACAACACTTTTTCCTTTGTTTATCAATTGCTGAGGTGCACACACACCTTTAGGACATGTATTACTGTTCTTTAGGACAAGTACTACTGTTCTCAGAACAAAAACTATTTAACAAGTCACCACTTATGTAAAAAAGTTAGAATATAAGATTAAATTAAAACTCTAATCATATTAAAATGTAAAATTGGAAGTACTCTGGGAGATGCCTGGGAGGAGTCTTGGGTGGAACCTGGAGGAGACAATTTTCTTCAAAAGAGGAAAACTCTTAGGTAGTTTCCTTGGAAAAGTCTGGGGCTGAAACCTGGAATCTCAGGTCACTATAAGAATTTGAAGAACCCTGGGAGATGCCTGGAAGGACTCTCAAGTGAATCTTGGAAGCAAGATTTGCAATTTAAACAGCAAAAACATCTCAGGTATCTTCTCTGAAGGAGTCCAGGGCTGCTGCCTGGGATCTCAGGTGTCTCAAGTAAAGGCAGAAATTGCAGGAGATGCCTGGGAGGAGTCTCAGGAGGATTCTGGAGGAGGCAGATTCCTCCAAAAGAGAAGAATCCTCTCAGTTAATAGTTTAATCATATTAAAATTTAACTAGATTTTCAACCAAAGTGCACTTCTACACTTCTAAGCCACATACACACATTAAAACTTTTAAATCTATCTTCTTACACAGTGGCTTTGTCCAACCCTGTACTGAGAAGACAGCCACCACTTCTTCTGTACTGCTGACCCTTTTCTCACAGTCATCACACTACCACTACTGCACCACTACTAACACTCCTCCCTCAGGAGCAGCTTTTAACTGGCAAGACACAGCTACCATTAAAAAGTTACTTTTAATCCCCAAAACAAGTGGCAGGTAAAAACAGACACTGAAAATTGCAGGTCCAAGCTTGGTTTCTCCAGTAAAGTTTAAAAATAGACTATTTTTAGTAATCAACAAAATACAAGCAGCAACCTGCTTAAGATGAAGTTATACTACAGGAAAAAATATTGCTGTACCATCAGTTTATATAAATACATCGTCATATATGTTATTTCATTCTGGTCATGTTGAGCAGCAATGAAATCTTATCTCAGCAGCCAAAGCAAACACATTGAAAAGCACATTTCTTAGATGCAGAAATCGCACTGGTATTTTTAGTTGCGATACTGGTGCTAATTGATCTTTCAAACAGAAGAAGGCTCAGAAGTCTCCCATCCACAGATCAGAACACTATGCTTATCAAAAAATGTGCTAATTGCCCCCTATTTCACCTGTCCCACCACCTTCTGGAGGATCCCTGCAAGCACTTTGAATACGATAGACAAATCCTACATGTGAACTTCTCCAAAAGAAGATTTTCTAGCATCAGATACTTAATCTAGTTATTTTAAAAAATGAAGTCATGAAGGACACACAAAGATCCTACTCATTTTGCAAAGCAGAACTATAATAAGAGCAAAAAAAGGTTCTTTATTAACAATAAAACTTAAAGCCCAACAGAAGGTGAAGGTATTTAGCTGTAACTGCCAGAGGGAGAGTCATATACAAATGAGGAAGTGAGGTGAGACAGTATCTGTCATACCACCTAAGAAAAACAAACTGAATCAATTTACAAGTTAAACTGAAGTTGAAAAAGAGCAGAGACACATTTCAAAAATCCTTATGAAATGTTACAGAGCACCTTCTGGTGATGCTTCCTGGGCATAAAAAGGAAGACAAATTAAAACAGGGGAAAACACAACATACGGGATGCAACATATGAATACAGTGAAACAGGAACAACCTGCAAAACCCCTGGAAGTTTAGGATGAGCTCTGAGCTGCCTGTGGACGTGATCTCTCACACAGCACCTATATACCTTACACCTCATTCATCCAACTGCCTCTGTAAGAGGAGGCCACTGATTTACACTACATGCCTCCAAACAGTCCTCCACCCTTATTCAAAGATCGTTTTGACTCTGAATTAATGACCTTACTGTTTTTCTCCCATATCTCCAGATGATGGGAATCAACTATTAAATCTTCTGTTGTGTTCTTTTCTTTCTCTGCCTCTGTCTTTTGGTTCTTTTACTCAGAGTTTGGATTGAAACACAGGAGATGCGGAGCTTTTCTTCGGACTCAGACGTTTATTATTTCTTATCTATAGTACAGCTGCACAGTATGTGCCTCTAAGTTAACAAAGTGAAAACGGCCCCCAAGTGCTACCTTCCAAAGTCTTTTAAAGCCCAAACTACCCATTTATGGAATGCTAACTAATTTATTTTTACTTATAATCCAATAACTAATCATTCATGTTCTGCACTGCAGGTTTTTTGAACCAATACCAGATCACCCAGGCTTATGAAGAAGAAGGAAGAAGAAAGAAGAAGAGCAAATCCACACCCAAAATCCTCCATCTTGTTACATGTATATTACCATATCCCAGAAACCTAAATTTTCTACATCTCTACATATTCCACCCAGTGATACAACAAACTTCCTTTTAATTACACAGCAACAACCTCAGTGTTATCACATCATTTGGGAAGCCTTTCCCAAGGCCTCAGGTCAAATGCAGTGTGCTTTTGAAGATCACTTCCTGTGAGCACTGAAAGACTGAAATTCTCTGAACCCAGGGTTCCAACATCAACCTCCAGGCTTTAGTTCTCACCACCCCTCTTTGCAGTCAGAGATTCCTGTATTTTCAAGGATTCCCCCTTATGAAGGCACATACACATCCTGAAGCTTCCCAAGCTCTTCTCCAACCACCTAAGTTAGCTTCCTAAGCCTCTCACAGTGTTATTGTTAATCTTAAAGCAAGAAAACTCACATGTTTCTCTACTGATCCATTTTTTAATACTCTGTAGCTATTTTACGAAGTATGGAAGTACAACACCAGAATAGTACACAGTGTGTCAGCACCACTCTTGCCATACAGGGAAGGATAACCAGCTCCAATATTCAAGTCCCTTTATCTCATTTTCAAGTCAAAGACTGAATTACCCCTTTTCACCACAGGACTGTAGTTAGAACGTCATGATTTCTTTGTCCAGTAGCCCTCCCAGCCCTCCCAGGTCTTTTTGGGTCTGGCTCAGCCTCTATTACAGAGCAATTAAAATTGCTCTTCTCAGTTGGTTCCTACTCATCCTTATCTACTGACCTAATAAAAACAAAGAGGATTGGACAAAGATGTCAGTAGCTTGTCAGTAAATAACAAAGAAGCAACAGTATGCATGAAGAGCAAAATAAGAGCAGTACCAAATGCTGGTATTGAAAAAAAAAAAACAAAAGACCCACAAAAACATACTGTTGACTTTTCAGTGATGCTTTCCTGAATTTTTTCAGCTTTTCCCATGAAGTGTTTAAAGTTGCTGATAATTTCTGGGATTTTCTGATTATATTTTTTTTAGGTGATAATATATTAAGATATCCCACATTGCAGAGCATCTGAGTACCTGTATCTGGACTTGTTTTGACAGATGCACCACACTGTTTTTCTGGAAAAGGTATATCAGAAATTGTAACTATAAAACAATGCACACACCTAATCTTTACTTGTCTAGGGCAGCCTGGGATAGTGGAAGGTGTCCCTGCCCATGCAGGGGTTTGGAACAAGATGGGCTTTAAGGTCCTTTCCAACCCAAACCATTCCAGGATTCTATTCTGTGATTCTAAAGATACAGCAAATTGTTGTGGTTAGCAGCTGTTAACTTGCCATATCACACACTAGCAGCCTCAAAAATTATACATGACCATTTGTTCACAGAATTCATGCAAAATGACTCAGTCCTTGCCTACATAATCTGCAGTGGACGACACAGGAGTTCAGTCTTGAATCAATTCAGCATCAACCGTCTCACCCCAGTTTGCCAACAGTGGCGTCTATCAACTCCGATTTTAGCAATACATCTGCTAGAACTTGGACTGAAACCAAACTCACTCCATATCTGCCATCAAACAGGCAAGGGATCTAATTACTTGGCAAGATTTCAAATATTAAAATGGAAAGGGTTCTCTATTCTGTTACCAATTCCCCTAGACAGCCATTATCTTATTAAAGGAATGCTTTTTAATAAGTAAGATTTGTTAAAGTGGTTTGTGACATTACTAAAGTGGGGAGCATAAGCTAATTTATAACCTACAAAAACCATACCAGGTGTCTGTTATATTGGCCATTAACCACAATCCTATTTAAGCGGATAAAAAGGCACTACAGTTGTATTTCTATAAAATCTGTGAGCTGCTCCTTGAGGAGTTTCAGTCTTAGGTCAACCTTTTAAGACATTTGGCGTGTTAGTCCAGTTACAGCTCATTTTGTTAACTATTACTCCTGAAAGCATAGAGTAAGATTGTGCAACTTTTTGGCCTGAGTATCTGAAAGAGATAAATAAAATAATGAACAGAATGGTATCTGCTACCAGTTTCTCTACACCATGATCAGAAGTGAGCAGGTTTGAACCTGGGTCATGATAGTGGCACAGAGAAAGAGGAAATCCAAGATGGTCTTGTAGCTTTACCAGTACTACCCTTGACTGCAGTGACATGTTCAGCAGCACACTCCTGAGATGACGTAACAAAAATGAGTAAGTGAGCCAGAACTGGTGAATGAGTGATCAAGAACCTACTGCTCCCACTGCAGAACAGAGGCCACTGGCAGCTGGTGACACCCAAGCTTGCAGGGCTAATCCCTCATGATGAGAGTAAGGCAGGCAGAGCACGACTCACCAGATTTTCTATGTCTGTCCGTGCCAACACGTAGGTCCGCACGTTGCTGTTCTGATGCAGAAGCATGTATAAGAGAAGAGTGGCTTGATCAGATTTCTGCTGCTCACACAAAGCTGTGTATAAACTGTTAAAGTTAATCTGGAAAGCATGTGGATTTGATGACGAAAATGCAGTGTTATCTGAAATAAAGAAATAACAGAAAATCTTTCACAAATACATTTATCATTCAGTTATTTGTTAACTTTATAAAACCTCCGAGGGAAGTATTTAAGACACCACAGTAAGAAGGAAACAAAAATCACACAACTCTTATCACCAATGGTCATAAACCATAATAGAGTCTCACAAAGCTTCAGTTGTGCCAAAAAGCTGAGGTTGTCCTCCCATATGAGCTTGAGTAAGACCCCTGTATCTGCACAAAACATTCACCTTTTTTCATAAAGCAATTTTGCCCCTCCATATGGCTTCCACTGCTAAGAAGGAATGTGATCCCAGGAGCAGCTGGAAGGAGGGCAGCCACAAGGTCTTCTCTGGAACCAATATATCAATTACATACTTCCAAGCCCTGCACCTCAAACTTCCAGGTTTAGTTTTCTGGTATTAAGGTGGAGTATCTCCCATCCATCCCTTTCTTGGCATGCAGGGTGGATGTGTATAAGTCATGATTATTGTGATATCTCAGTGAAACACGGGTGTCAGGACTTCAGAGGTGTGTGGTGGGGAGTTTTGTGGGTTAAGTGATGCAAAGTATCACATCATATTGTCTGACATCCCCCAAAGTAACAGCAGTTTGTTCATAATCACAATATACTCTGTGCCAGAGCTGGAAGCTAAAATAAAACAGATTTCTGTTCACAGAACCTTTACCAGTTTCAACAAAAAACATCCATCTGCACAGACCTCTAAGGTCTAGAAATTCCCCGTGGAAACAGAAAAGGCTAGTACTTTAACAGGGCTTTTGAAAAAGATGGAGAGTGAGAGAATTTTTACATGGGCAAACAGTGATAGGATATGGGGGAAGGGTTTTAAACTGAAAGAGGCAACATTTATATGAGACATTAGGAAGAAATTCTTCCCTGTGAGGGTGATGAGGGCCTGGCACAGGGTGCCCAGAGAAGTGTCCAAGGCCAGGTTGGATGGGGCTTGGAGCACCTGGGAAAGTGGCAGGTATCCCTGCCCATGGCAGGAGAGTTGTGACTGGGTGATCTTGAAGGTCTATGTGGGTCTATGATTTTTAGCCCATATTTTTATAGAAGCTTGCAAAGTAGCTTTCAGCACAGAAGAGCATGGCAGTCGTCACTTATTTTGAACAACATTTCCACCCGCTTTGGACGGAAAATTGCTTGGAAGTGCTGCAGGAGCCCTGCAGGAGCCCTGGCTGCCTCTGGTTTTCTGGGGCCCAGCAGACAGCGTGCCGGGGAGCCACTGCTCCTCTTGGCCGGCACAAGGGGGGACAGCTCCAGCCATTGAGCAGAAGGCAGCAGGAGGCCCTGGAGCAAACAGGGCTCCTGCCTGCTGGAGTTGGGAACCACAGAGAGACGCAGCCCCGCGGCGATGGAAACCCTGCCTGTCCCAAAACCACACACCCACAGGCGCAGGAGAGACTCCAACCTGCCTTTCCTCAACCACTGACCACGACTGTGGACCAGCTGGTTTAAAACCTTCCGCTTCGGGCAGGAATTTCCCTTCAGGAGGGAAAACCTGGAAGTAGACAGCAAAATCAGAACAATTCAGTCCTTGGTGCCACAGGTCATTAGCTGAGAAGTACCCGTTGACTTTGCAGCTTCACTTCTGTGCATGTTTAAGCTGTGCCACTGGGCTTTACAGTATTTCACTATCAGTTTTATTACGGGATACTAAAAAGCCCAGAAAAATTAAAATCTAAACAAAATTAAAGAAACTTACCAGCTACACCAGCACATCCTGTATTATTCTGCAGAACATTAAAGTGACCAAGAGAAAAATTAAACTATTCTAGACCATGTAGGGAAAAAAACCCCTATCCTGAATTCTTCTAGTTTTGCTCCAATTAAATTACAGAAATTACTTTAACAAAAATGCCAGTTTTCCTTTCATAGTATATATTATGACAGCAACTAGCCTCTTTTTTTTGCATTACTTTCCTCTTATGAACCCCTTAGAATGTTCACAGAAATCAAATTTAAGCTCAATTATGAGTATTGCTAGTGGGAACAAATTTCTGGGAAACAATAAGTCATTCTAGCAACATACACATGTAGAGAAAATACAGCTTTTCATACTATATTTGACACAAAATAAGTTCTTTTAAAATTTTATAATGATATATGTATAGCGCTCTTTAATGAAAACATTACTGGCTATTGATGGCATGAAACAAAGTCAACCAAAATGAAACATTAAAGGAAGCTTGCAGTTTAAAGACAGAACAAAACAAAAACTTTATCAACAGTTTGATCTCAACCACCTGTAAATGGTATCCAATAAATCAAAGAAGCATGCTAGGACTCAGAATTCTTCTTGGGAGAACAATCCTCCACCCTCACAACCCAATAAATCTTCCTAGGTAATGGTGAATTAATTTAGAGCTCAACCTGGTTAAAACTTAATGGATAAAGAAATACAAGAACTCCCCAGAAGAAAGTGCATAACTCAGGATATTACTGTGGCTTCACAGGTTGTCACACAGCTCCTGAGTTCTGTGCACGCTGCCAACCTGCACAAAGCCAATGAAAGGTAAAACCACATGGCTCAGACTCAGAGATTTAAGCATGGATAAATGGTGGAGTCCCAATCCCAGGAGGGATTTAAAGGCTGTGTGGATGTGGCACTTGGGAACATGGGGTAGTGGCAGCCTTGGCAGTACTGGGGAAATGGTTGAACTTGGAGGGCTTTTCCAACCTAAATGATCCTGGGATTCTGTGAAAAGCACAGGCTGCAGGCTGAGCTATCTAGATAACCCAAGCTGTGTTAGGGCATTCCCATGTCCCAAACAAAACCCTCTGCCACTCAGTGCCACATGGTACCTGCAGTTACCTGACACACAGACTGGAACCTGCCTTGTCAAAATCCAGACAAGCACCAAAACAACTGTTAAATCTCCCATACAAACAAAACTCATGGAAGTTTTATGTTAAACATTTTTTTCTTAATTTTGAAATACAAGAATACAGTCAGAAAACCCAGGTAGCAATTTCATTATTTACTTTCTCTCTAAGGAACGTGACTCCAGGATAAAAAGTGCTACAAATTTTTAGGGGACTCCTGCAGACTCCTGGATAACCAATCTACTTATAAGTCAGTTTTACAAAGTATACTCCCTCTGTCCCCACCACTATGTTCCAGCAGCTGAGGAACTCCACGTCAAAACTCCCAGATGAAAACATGCTATTACTGCTCTTCCATGGGCTCGCTGGAAGGACAATAAATCTTGGAAAGAGAACCTCTAAGCAATCACAGCAACTTAAAACTCCATTTCATCAGTTCAGGCTCAGAAGTAAGAACAGATACAAACCTTGTGTGTTCTTGAAGGACATGATGGCTTGCCTGTAGGGGTTCGGGGTGTCCGGAGCATCTGTCAGGTTGGCCAGGACCAGCAGCAGCAGCAGGCTCTGGCTGGCCAGAGGGGAGCACTGCTCCAGCTGCGCCGACGCTTTGCTGCCCACCCCACCCAGCGTGAACACTGTCCACAGGCCAGCTGCAGAGAAAAACCAGCAAATAACAGGTTTGGTCATATTTTAATAAACAAGGCTTCTTTAGAGGGTAGGTTTAGATTAGATATTGGGACAAAATCCTTCCCTTTGACAATGGTGAGGCCCTGGCACAGGTTGTCGAGAGAAGCTCTGGCTGTCCCATTCCTGGCAGTGTCCAAGGCCAGGCTGGATGGGGCTTGGAGCAGCCTGGGATAATGGAAGGTGTCCCTGCCACTATTGGCACTGGATGAGCCTTAAGGCCCTTCCAGCCAAATTATTCTCTGATTCCACAACTGTACATTGTGCATGTACAGCTCCAGTAGTAAGGCATAATGTATAAAGCCAATGTAATGTCCCCAAAGGCTGCTTGAAAAAACTCTCATTATCACACTGCTTAAACTTTGATGTTTGAGCCTCAAATGCAGAGTCATTTTCATACTTACAGCACTAAAAAGAATTAACTCCAATACTAAACTACTGCATTTGAAATTCCTGTTCCTGATTACAGGAGCATTGGTGAACCCAGATGACCAGCTACATGCCCAAATACTGATTAGAGGAGAAGGAGCATCAGAGGAGGATTAAAGGACACCCCTCATCCCTGTCCAGCAAGTCCATCAGTCCTTACATCCTTGCCACTGTTCATGGGACTGTATTACAGCACTGAGAAAAACTAGGAAAAGAACCAAAACTGAAACAGAGACACTGCACACTTAGCATTATGGGGGTACAGAGTCAGAGCAAAGGACAAAATCTCTACATTTATCACATCTGGGCTCTTGATATACTCATTCCAAGGGGATAAGAAGCAACCCCTCCCAATCACACTGTATTAGATTCATCCCCAAATGCCTGCCTAGCAGTTCATTTTTTTGAGAGCATCTTGAAATTTTATGGCAGAGACTGAGCATTTCATAAAATTATTCATTTAACAGGTCAAAGCTGTCAGTTATACAGGAAAAAAAAAATAGTTGCCTCTACCTATAAAAAGGTAAATCCTTATTTCCTCTTTTAATTAATGCCTAAATCAAAAATTAATTACAACACACATTCTTAAAGAAAACAGAAAAATTAAGCAAGTTTAGTTTCCAATCTTCTAGTCTGCAAGATTCAAGGTATAAATGACAAAAACCCTGTAAGCCATTTGAATGCAAAACATTAAAGTATAACCAATAAAAAAATTTCAAGTACTCCTAGCACGACAAAATTTCAAGCCATCCAATGAGTATTTTTGTTCAAACGTAATAGTCAGATTATGTAACAAACCAATGCTCCCTCATTAGGACAATTGCAGGGCAATTACTGCCATGTCATGGGCAAGGAAGCTAATGCCACTCAGTGTTAAGCAGCTTGAGAGAGTTCTTACAATAAAAAGCACTATAATTGCAGCCTTCTTA
The DNA here is from genome assembly GCF_017639235.1 of Corvus kubaryi. Classification (NCBI taxonomy): domain Eukaryota; kingdom Metazoa; phylum Chordata; class Aves; order Passeriformes; family Corvidae; genus Corvus; species Corvus kubaryi. The sequence goes on along the minus strand of NW_024581096.1, from coordinate 556,878 downwards.
GCAAAAATTTTGTGTTACATTAATAACCTTTTATCACCAGGTTTTTCATCCAGTGTCCTTATCAGAATGAATGATGCTGACCATGAAGTTAGTTTTTAAGTTCACACGAGTTAACCAGAGAAGTAACATGCAAAGAAACTATTTTAAAAACCCTGAAATAACTGTACATTTATTATTACATGTTAAGTAAATTAAAATTCATCCCATTTCCTTTCTTAAACTTTAGTTCATTTTTAATCTTCCACCACCCCATCCTTCTGTGGCTGGCATCTGCCATTACTACGTCTTTCCTCAATAGTTAGGAAAAGAGGGATACGGCCAAAACACTGGTGATTAATCTGAATCTTCCACCAGGGAGAATGAGGTCAGTATGTCCGAGAGAAATCTGCACATTAATATGTGACCCAAGTAACCTCCTGAAGTTCTCTCGTGCGTTGGCAAGTCCTCCAGAAAACCAATCCCATGTAACAGGTTCATAAAATTCCTTTCACTTGCAAAGGGCAATGTCACATTAGGTGCTAAATATTGGCTGGTGTTCCCAACATACTCAAGTCAAAAAAGTTTTAAAGGAAAATATTGTTTCTGATCATAAACATCAGATTAAAATGCTAAATAGGTAAAGAGCCTGGGAGGACAGAGAGACAGGCAGTTTCTACCTGCATGCAGTAGAAAGGTATGTTCACAATACCTGAGATATTACTTTGTTAAACATAATTTTATATTTATGCACATTTCAAAATTACAAAACTATATTTAATTTCTTTAACATGCAAAACAAAGTAACTTCTACTGCACTCCCTTAGAAGCCTTCCTCACTAACTTTTCATATCTGAAGTTACAGAAAACTTAGAAGAATATACACCGATACAGTGTGGCCAGAATAACATTTCAGATTCTGTTTCTTCAGAACATCATAGGAAAAAAAGAAACCAAACCAGAATAAAAGGGAAAAAATCCCATGTTTAAAAGGGATGAAGGCCGGGTTGGACAGGGCTTGGAGCAGCCTGGGATAGTGGAAGGTGTCCCTGCCCATGGCAGGGGGTAGAACGAGATGAGCTTTGAGGTCCCTTCCAACCCAAATCATCCTAGGATTCCATGATTCTATGCAAGTTCCTGTTTAAGCCAACAGGATAGCCACAGATGGCTGCAACAGTACTAGTTCTGCCTGGCATCATTGTAGGCATGAAGAGAAATTTGCCTAAATGCTCCAACATATAGACTGGATTTCTTTCACATTGAGATTTTTTTATTTTACTTCTATCCTCTTATCATTTTTTTATATAACACCAAAGAAATACAAACTCCAGATGCTTTTATAAAGCTTTCTACATCTCTGGAAGGTGGCAAAGGAAAGCTAGGGTTCTCAAAACTAAACCACTAAACTATGAAAAGGAGAGAAGGGTAGATTACCTGAACCACCATCATCAGGCAAACTGCTTCTGAAGATTTAAAAAGTCTTGAAAAGGCTCTACAGTACCAAATACTACCTTTCTAGTCCTAATTATAAGCCTGATGAAGTCAATAATCCATAACCCTAAAACAGTCTCTTCAATATTGTTGAAACACACCACACAGCCAACCATACTCTCCCTTCTGGTGAGATGGGGGAGAGAGAGAAAGACAAAACTCATGGGTTGAGATGAAGACAATTCAACAGAACCAAAAAAGAAGGGAAAATGATGATGATGATGATGATGATAATAATGATGATAAAAGAATACACAGAGGAAGTGATGCACAATGCAGTTGCTCACCACCTGCTGCAGACCCTGAGCAGCGTCCACCCACCCCTGGCCAATACCCCCCAGTTTACTGCTGAGCATAACAGGATATGGGATATTCCTTCAACCAGTTGGGTCAGCTGTCCTGGCTGTGTCCCCTCCCAGTTCCTTGTGCCTTAAGGAACCTTGAAGCTCATCCCATTCCATCCCCTGCCATGGGCAGGGACCCCTTGCACTAGACCAGGCTGCTCCAAACCCTGTCCAACGTGGTCTGGAAGACTTTCAGGGATGGGGCAGGGCCTCTTTCTGTGCCAAGGCCTCACCACCCTCACAGAGAGGAATTCCTTCTGAAATCATGAGAAGCTGACAGGTTCTTGATTCACTGTAAGCACAACTTAGCAACAACTAAAAAATGAAGGTGATATCAAAATTACCCAGCACTGCAACTCTATCCAAGCAGAAAACAAGACAAATATTTAAGTATTTGGATCACTTATTTAATTTCTACAATTTACTGTTTTCTGCAGGATACTTTTAATTGCATTTCCCTAGTATTTGTCCATCGTTTCTAACTGTGGCCAGATCCAGGCTCCCCAGTACAAGAGGGACATGGAGCTTCTGGAGCAGGTCCAGTGCAGAGTGACACATATGCTGAAGGGCCTGGAGCATCTCCTGTGAGGAAAGGCTGAGTGAGCCGGGGCTGCTCAGCCTCGAGAGGAGCCCCAGCTGAGAGGGGCCCTCAGCCCTGGGTGTCCCTGGCTGCAGGGAGGGCTCAGGGCAGGGCCCGGGCTCTGCTCCGGGGCCCGGCAGCGGCACCAGAGCCACGGGCAGGGCCTGAGCCCGGCAATTGCCCTGCACAGGAGGCAGAACTGCTGCCCTGGGCAGGGCCAGCCCTGAGCAGATTGTGAAGAGCAGGCATGGAGTCTCCTCCCTGGGGATATTCCAGAGCTGTCTGGACACAACCCTGTGCCATGTGCTCTGGGATGATCCTCCTGGAGCAGGGAGGTGGGGTCAGATCTCCCACTGTGGGCCCTTCCAGCCTGACCAGCTCTGGGATTCACTGATACAACTTTATTTCTTGACTCAGTCCCACGTGGAGCCACACTGCTAGAAGTTTTGTCAATTACGGAAATGTAGAATTCTCCCAATTATTTCTGGGAAATACTGTAATACTTTGATAAGGAACTGACTGCGTTTACCTTTAAAACCAAATGAACAGATTCATTTTTGCCCTTCTCTTCCACTAAACTAGCCACCACAGATATTTTTCCCCTGTTCATACAACTCTATGTAAGGCAGAGCAAGAAAAGCAGGTCATAAGAGCAAACTATGTTATTTTGCAACAGGAAGCTGAGATCTTCTGTACGATAGCTGGAAACACAGTTTACAGCCACGAAAACAAATCCAGGACTTTAATCTAGTTTGACAGTCTGTGAAACAACACTTAATGGCAAAATGAAGTTATGACACAGTCATCAAAATAGAACTTTCTTTCACCTGACTGTTATTTGATGTAAACACAACTCTGCAGAAATCTCAGCCTAATGCCTGGTCTCTGTTACACAATGAGATACAAATAAGGTTCATGTTTGTACCTACTTTGAGAGAAGTTTAAACGCACTTATTTATAGTTTCACAAGATCAAGAAGAATTTTAGGAGTTTGATTTTGAAGATACTTTGAAACCAAGAGTGCAGAAGGTACTCCAAAAACTCATTGCACTCATATAAAGCATTGCAACTTATAGTCAGCAACTTCTAACACTGTCTACCATTATTCTAAGTCAGCAGATCAACAGACTGTGAGCTATAATTGATTTTTGAGCTCTCCTGGATTAGTTATTAAAATAGTTGTAATTCTTCTGCTAAACATGTATTATTCACCTTTCAACCTTCAGTGTCAAGCCTCAGAAGACAAACTCTCTGACTTCTCATGCTGGACAGAGCATTAAATTAATGCTGAGGAAATTGTAGTTACTTATTTCCAAGTTTCTTTCTAGGAAATTAATATTGCTTGGGCTTTTTTTTTAATCTAATAGTAGCTAAAAAATTCAATTAAAGTAATCACTGAACTTCAACCTTTCTTTGAACATCCTTCATTGCATTTAAATATAGGCATTAAATTGCAATTAATACTGGCAAAGCCTTTTTGATTACGCTGTCTCTCCTCACTGGAGCTTGGCAAGAGGGCAGATCCTTCCCTCATTCCACATCACGTAACCCATGTCCTCTCAAACATATTTAGCATCCTCCCAATGAGTTTTTTATTGCTTTTGAAATTATTTTGCCACGGGCACCAACTTGAGGTGCAGTCCCAGGCTGCTTTTGAGACTGAATAGGACAAAATAAAGAGTTTTAATAGACATGAAGATCTTCAAAAGGTCTCTTGATCTCCCCCTGTCATTTTGGCATTTCCAAAATGACAATCCTGCTCCTTTGTTGCAAAAATGCAAAGAATACAAATAGATAAGGCTACAGAAGTTGGCAAAACCAGTGTTAAATATCAGAAAGAAAACTCAACCACAACGAAAAAATCCCAACAGAACAAATCTAACTTATGGTTAGTAACACATCCAGGTCAAACCATAGCTCCCCACTCTGCTTTCCTACTTCTGAAACTTTTAGCATCCGGAAGATCGTCCAATGCTGCAACAGCATCTAAGGCATCACTAAATACAGATGAAGAAGAACTAAAGCAAAAGTGATTTTCATTGCATCTAATTGATACCATCATGTACTTCCTCCACCAAACCCAGTAAAGAACGTATTATTAAAAAACATTACAATTACTGTTTAATTCTTATTACACTCAAGGAGCAGCACTGGGAACTTGAGTATTGTTTTTTTTGTTTAACGCTTATTATGTGTGTCACATTTCTTAAGTCAATTCAATGGTTCTCACACTGTGGTCTGATGAACACTTTCTGGTGGCCCATGGAGAGCTGGCAGTTCACGTTGTGCTGGCTCTTGTCCTTGTTTCCAGCTGCTACATTGTGTTAGAAGAAAGCTAAAAATACATAAATACTTTCCTACGATTACTTTTCCATGCAAGCAATTTCTCAAGCTGCCACAGGGATGTTATGTGATAATGAATGGGAGAGGAAAAAGAGGTCCATGGAATCATGAAAGGGGATCAGTGAGGCAACTGCTGTATCAGGGGCATTTTATACTTTATAAAGCACATCTTCAACATCTCAGATCTTTAGTTAAGGAACTCAAACTGCAAACTGTGAGGAACACAGGGCATACTTGCTTAAAAGACTATAAAAACAGCAGAGGGAAGTCCTATTGCAGATTTGGGAGGATTCATTACAGAAAGAAACTAGCAAAGTTGAAGTACAGGAAATATGGCATCATTTTTACGTTTATGTGGTAAATTTATAGGTTTATGAACCTGCATATTAAATATTCCATTCTCAAGCAACACTAAACTCATTCGTAGCATAAACACACTGACTTACACACAAACGACAACGTGTGATTGAAAAAGTCAATCTGGTGACTACAGACTTTTTAAATAGGGAAACTACAAAACCCAGAAGCACAAAAATGGCTGTCCTAAACACTACTGCAATTTTTTGTTTGCAGTCACTTTTTAATTGCAGTAACTTTTTCAGCTGACACAAGTTCTCATAAATGATAGGCTGGCATGTAATACAAATGGCAAAAGTAAAAATTTTTAATTTTCAGCAGTATTTTTCACGCTCTTCATTGTCCAGTACCGGACTCACAGAATAAACCCAAATTAGCTTGAGACATAGGAGAAGTTTTACAAACAGCTATAAATGAATAGTTTCTGGACATCACACAGTCTAGCAAAAGAAATTCGTATTTTAGATACTGGTAGGCTAGCTGCTCTCTAAGTCATCAGCAGGCTGCAGCAAGAATTCACACGTGGGAGACACTAAATTTAAAAGCATTTTGAGACAACAGCTATGGGCCAGTCCATCTTGACTCTATTTCTTGTCTGGAACACAAGCATGGCACATGATGTGTATCAGAGTAAATGTGTGATCACTTGGAACTGCATATTCAGGCTTAAAATCCCATCGAACTACCACTTAGTGCAAGGTCAAAGTCACACAATTTACATAGATGACTGCCATGGGCTTTATTTCAGGTGCTGTGTTATATTTCAGCTGCTTTACTACTATATTTTAAGTATTTAATTCCTAAATACTACAGGAAAGTGACTGAAATGCTATAGAAAGATTAAGTGCATGTTTTAGATTACTTCTTTAAATGTTAAAAAGAATTATAGAAGTGATTTAAAAACCAAGTTATTTTCTTCTCAACAAATCACTGCAACAGAACAACTGCTCTATACTTCACAAATTTCAACTGGCTCATTGAAATACATGACTGAGTATGACTTAATTGTTTGAGGGTTTTCACACCTAATAACACTATTGTGTAAAGGAGACCAGTTTTTCATCCTCCTTGCCAAGAACAGCAGAAGGTAGTTGTTTCTGTGGAGCCAAGCTCTGCAACACCAGCTCCCTGCCTGCCCCACTCCTGGTCACAGCCTGTCCAGGAGTAGCCGAGCTTATGTCTCTGTGTACCCACACATTTAAAATACACCCCAGGCACTCCCTTTTTTGATGTTCCCATTGCTCCCAGTGCTGCAGCAGGACAGGAAAGCCACAGGGAATGGCTGGGGTGTAGGAGCCACTGGGGAAAAGACAGCCCAGGAAATCTCCACATAAACCCTCCAAAGCCAGAGAAGCGCTGATGAGTCTGAAGTGGCCGGGGCTGTGATGTCATTAACACATTCTGGAAGCCATTTTTTAGGAAATGAATCATGGAAGCAAGCGAAATGCAAAGATGTATTAGGTAACTGTGTCCATCCCCTATCCATGCAACAGTGTTCCCTCCAGTACAGCATGTTATTCTATCCAGTCTAATTTTAAGGGACTAGTAATGGAGCTTGAACCACATCCTTTGGGAAGAGTGTTCCATAATCTAATAAACCTCAATGTTAAGATTTTTTTCCCTAATATTCAGCTAAGCATTACTTTGTTCAGTTTCATCTACTTATTCCTTTAAGTGGTTCTATGTAATACCATAAAACATTTCTGCCCCAGTTCAGTGTTTACAGCCCTTAAATAAAAGGCACAGTCAGGTCTCCTTTGTTGCCCAGCCAAATTACATACATACATTTTTCTTTCCTTTCTTTTAAAGTCTTTTCCAGTTTGCTTCCTGCAATTAATCCCAGCTCCAATACTTTGCACAACCTTTCAAATGTCATGGAACTGAGAAAGATTGCAAACACTAAAAGGCATAGATTGATAAATAAGCATGTCCCTCATTTCACTGCGAAAACAGTGTTTATTTCATTTTAAACTATTCATCTTCCTTTTTATCACTAGATCTCAGGAGATCTTTACTGTGACATCTGAAATGATCCAAGCTTTCGTTGGGGCAGGAACCCCATCTATTGCATCATAACTCTTTCTCTTGTTTTGAACTCTAAAATAAGGAGACAATCACCTTCTCCCAGGACCATGAAGCTCAGTTGCAGACTTGCATCCTCCTGAAAGCTTTTGACACCACAGAGGCATCAGAAATGTATAAAGATACCCACAAAAAAGTATTCAATCTGAAAAACTACAAAACATTCAAAAACAAAGTCAATACCTGTAAACTCAGTGAAATCATATTACCTATAACTATATATATTATTTACAGTTGGACTTGATGATCTTTGAGGTCTTTCCCAACCTTAATGATTCCATGAGTCTGTGATAAATCTAACATTTCCGGATAGGGTCTATCTCTCTTACTTGCCCAGAGATGCTGAAGCACGGAATAACTTTGTTAGCTGGAAATCCCTGACGGCATTTTCATTATATGTAATTGGAGTATGAGTAGTAGACATACCCAGAGACAGACACCTTGAAGAATTAAGTAAAGCAAATTACATAACACACTCCTGAAACAAAAGGCCAGATAAGGCTGGGAATAACTCTAATAAACTTTTAATTCACTTTTAGAAATATATTAAAAATAACTATAGGAAGGGAACATCTTAAACAAGGAATCTTCACATTTTTATTAGCCCAACTCCTGGCCTGTTGCTGGGAACACCTATTTCAACTCCTTTGGACACAAGTGATACAATTTCGGAGATGGAACAATATTCCTGATGCACATTTGAACACAGTCCAGTATAACTGAAGCTGCAAATATGACCACAATATCAAGAAAAAATAAATAAAGGTTTCATGGTATTACACAAGAGCACAATACCACAGTATTATGACTACTTGGAACCTGGGAGACTAAGTGCAAGCTTGAAGAGAGTGAGAGAGAGGAAAACGAATGAGAAATGTGGGAAAAACTGCAAATCCACCCAGTGCTGGATTTAATTTTAGAGGAACTGTCTGACTCAATCATCTATCAGCCTTGGAACAGCAAACCTCACGCCAACAACAAGTTCACATAGTGAGACATTAAAAGTTGTTGGATGGTGGCGTTTGGGGGCTTTTTTTGGTTCGGGTTATTATGGTGGGATTTTGGGGAGAGGAGGTTAGTTCCCAGAGGGGTTTTGTTCAGGCTTTTATTTTTAAATTATTTTTTATTTAATTATTTTTGGTTTTAATAAGAAACTCCTTTGGCTTCTGCCCAGGGTACCATCCTGGTACTTTATTGCCCTTGTCAGAACGCAAGGGAACACAGTGAATGTGTATAATTCAACCAATAGTGGAACTTCCAGTAGCATTTTCTGTCAACTCTATCAGGCAAAATATGAGGCAGAAACAAACACAGAAACATGTTACAAAATAACCATCTTGGCAGTATTATTTTTAAATAGTGCTAATCAGGGTATTGATATTAACTAATGCTTTTGATGTAAGACCCTCAGGAGAATTTCATCCCCACACAGAGGAGGGAAGGGGGAGGAAGAAATCCAGACAACCAATGAAAGAAGTGACCTGTAAAGTTGCTAGACAGGTCGAGGCATCCAAGAAATGACTTTTCCAGAGCAGTTAGATTTTTATATCAGTTAGTGAGTTTAGCACACTGCTCCTGTTGGCTTGCTGTGACTGCAGGCATTCAATTCACCTGTTTCTTGAGACATGAGAGGAACAAGACCAAGTGGCTTCTGGGAAAGTCTTCCTCTAAAACATTCTGCTTAACAGACTAAAAAAAATATAATAAAACTGCAAAGAGGCATGGAAGACTTAAGTTTTTCTGGACTCAACTGCCTAAACCACAAGACAATTTTCATCTTTCTGTTTCCTTACTTGTTAAATGTATGCAGCACAACTTCCATGGCAAAGATCACGACAAGATATATCCCAATTCCATGACAACATATATTCCTTGCTGGGGGACTTGAGAGATCATTCTTGCCACCACTCAGGGGGTCAGATCGAGGTTGCCATTCAAGTCTTCCTATGAAGACAGGCTGGGAGAGCTGGGGGTGTTCAGCTGCACAAGAGAAGGCTCCAGGGAGAGCTCAGAGCCCCTGGCAGGGCCTAAAGGGGCTCCAGGAGAGCTGCAGAGGGACTGGGGCCAAGGCATGGAGGGACAGGACACAGGGAATGGCTTCCCAGTGCCAGAGGGCAGGGATGGATGGGAGATTGGGAAGGAATTCTTGGCAGCTCAGGCAGGTTTGGAGTCCCCATCCCTGGAGGCTTCCAAGGAACACGTGGACATAGCACTCAGTGCTCTGGGCTGGGTGATAAGGTGGGGATCAGGCATAGGTTCGACATGATGGTCTTGGAGGAGTTTTCCAACCTCGGTGATTCTGTGATTTTGTCAGAAAAATTACTTTCTCCTTTCTCCAGCCTGTTGCTCACATGACAGGTAAGAGATCCCTACCTCCTCTTTCTTCTCCCATAGAAAACTAAGGAATAGCTAGCACAGCAAAGTCAGCACAGACCTGCTGCTTCCCTCCTAGACCTAAGTTTCACTCCTCCAAACTTGTGAAGCACCTCAGCACTGGTACCTGCAGCAATTCCAGCCAGCTTCTCTATCAGCCTTCAGGAGAGCATTCAAAAACAATTAAATAAAACTCCTAATATAAGTACAGCTGAAAAACTCAGAATTACACATCTTAGGAATGCTCTGGCTGCCACCCATATTCCTGAGAAGATCTGTTCACACTCCTTGGAGCCTGCCACCTCTCCACAGTGCAATGGGCATGTTATTTTTTAACCCATCATGTCCCTATCTTTTGTTTAAAAGGTAAGATTTTGTGTGAGTTAACTTCTTCCTCTACACTACCTGCTGCACCAAGGAAGAGGGAAACTCTGAGTGTTAATTCTCTTGCTTGAAACCTGGTCCACCAGCAACTGGATGAAGCAGGGAAAGTCTCCCCTGGATCCTGGAACAGGCTCATGGACCTCACGAGGGCTGCTACACCTCAAGCCTCACTGGCACGACGCTCTGTGGAACACACTTCATGAAAACCCAATGCTCAGACAATTTTGCTGCCAGTTTTTCAACAAGTTTCTGCTCAACGTATGCAAACAGCAAGTTCTGGGACCTTGTAACTTGGCCAGATTTAGTAAACTTTAAGAGGGATTGTAAATGGCACATCTCTATCCACAGCTTCACTCCCCTAAGCCCCCCTTCCCAAATCTCAATAGCCTGTTCCAAGGCATGAAGGCTCTAAAACTCCTCAATAAAACAGATGTAAGAATTCAGCATTGGTTAAGTAACATTTTTCCCTAACCTCATTCTCAGAAACAGAAGAACTGTTTTCAATTAAAGCAGTGCCAAAAAAATTTTTTAAAAAATCTAAAAAAAAGAGCCTAAGGAAGACACTCAGCATGAAAAGTTTCATCACAAACAACTGAAGTCTGAAAAAACATTAAGAGCAATTGAAAATTGGATTTCACTACAGAAAGTGCTCTACAAGCTTATCTTGAGGCATCAATACCAGCTCCAGCCATACGAACATTATTAAAATGGCAGTTTTAATGATGAAGCGTTGAGGAAAGCGGCAGTGCTGAGGAATGAAGTCCTATCCCCAGAACAAGCATGCCACAGGCAAAATTTTTCATTATCTTGACTAGCAGAAAATGCCTCCTCAGCTGAAAGGACCCAGTGTCCCTGCTCCCTCTCGGAGCAGGGCGTGAGCTCCTGCCAAGGCTGACGAGCTGTTTTATGTCAGCACCTGCCCTTTGGCTCCACACTCGGCACTGACATCAACTCCAGCGGCATCAGACAGGAACACGTTTCTGTCACCAGACACCACGGCTGGACCCGCACCAACAAAACAGAGCTGCAACACACGAAACACTGTTTGAAGCCCTCTTATGGATCCAACACCAACTGAATTCCCTCTCTTTTGGGTCAATGGCCCGTGTGGAGGGGATGGTGTAGGGAAAGGTTTTGGTGGGTCAAATTTACTGACTACAAAAACAGAACACTAGGGGGAGGGGGGGAGAAAAAGGCTGACTAAGTATTATTACTGACTCTGCCTACATATTTTTTTCCAGAAAAAATTGATAGTTAACATTGAAATATAGAAACATGGTGTGCTAACACTCATCAACTTTACTATTAAAGACTAAAATTACATATACAGTATTGAGAAAATTTTCATTCCAAGTACTGATTTGCCAATTTATGGAATGAATTACATAAAGACTTGCATTTATATGAAAAAATACATTTAGAGGCACTTTATTTTTTCTCTAGCACACACGTTCAGTTCCATAATGTTTCATCTTCAGGACCCAAAAATGATTTTACCACAGGGAAAGGGATTCCTCTGGGCTTTTCCTGTTCCTAAGCATTTTGCAATAGTGCCAAGCCATAAAGGGAAAAGAAGTTTGCTCTCTGGGAGCAGTTAGGAAACAGTGAGGACAAGCCATGCCTGCCTCTTTGCCATCATCCACAATGGGGCCAGGCCTATGCCTTAGAAAGAGGAGTTAATGTAGCTTTTTAATATAACATACAAAGCAATTCTCATTCTGTATGAGATCAATGTAGGAGTTAAAAAAGCAAATTTGAGCAGCAGGACGGCCCTCGAGGGTGACACCTGGTACCACCACCTCCAGATCTCTATGTGGATCTCACTTGTGTGGAAGCTACTTGGCAATCCCAAGGTAGTCCAGGCAAGCTCCACGATGCAGACAAGCTTTGTAGGTCTCCAGCATCAGCAGCTGCCTTCTGTATAGAGACATCCTTTTTAGACTACTAGGTTTTGAGTAGATAATTTGAATATTGTAATATTTTCTATTAAAAACATTTCTGCTATTCCAAACATTCACAGAATCACAGAATGACCTGTGTGGAAAGAGACCTTCAAAATCATTTCACTCCAAACCCCTGCCTGCCATGGGCAGGGACACCTTCCACTGTCCCACATTGCTCCAAGCCCCATCCAGCCTGGCCTTGGGCACTGCCAGGGATTCAGGGGCAGCCACAGCTGCTCTGGGCACCCTGGGCCAGGGCCTGCCAACCCTCCCAGACAGCAATTCCTTCCCAATATCCCATCCAGCCCTGCCCTCTGGCACTGGGAAGCCATTCCCTGGCTCCTGTCCCTCCATGCCTTGGCCCCAGTCCCTCTGCAGCTCTCCTGGAGCCCCTTTAGGGCCTGCCAGGGGCTCTGAGCTCTCCCTGGAGCCTTCTCTTTTCCAGGATGAAACTCACTCCACATTCCCACAACAATTACTCAGCAAACTGCTTGGAAAATCACAAGTGCCACCAACCTGTTTGGCACAAGCCGACAGCAGGGCCTTGTGAGCAGGCCTTTTGCAAAACAATTACCATTAGCAAGATAAGACAATGAGAAACACCTATATGCTATATTGACACCTTATAAAATCACCTGAAATTGTTTGGTAAGTGGGAATCTTACATTATCACATGCACACAGCATGTTTTATTAACCTTGAAGCAAGGCCCAGCAGTTAAAACATGAGGATAAAGATCAGGACAGTGGAATTTTTATTTCCAGCTGCAATGTCAACTGATTGTGTCATTTTAGCCAAGCTCCAAACATGTTATTTCCTCTTTTTCCCCTATCTATAAAAACGAGAATTTTCTACTTAATAAGGGTCTTTACATCCTGATGCCCTTGGCCTGAATGTGCGTTGTTCCCGAGCTGATGTCCCAATTTCCTAAGAGATCTCTGACCCACTGAAGAGAGTCAGAGCAGATTATATACACACTGGGACTGATTACACACTCACTGTGTATTTACATACAACTAGCTAATGATATATAGAACATATCCAATTGTACAGATATAATTATATAGATATATATAAAAAGACAGATCTTTGCTTGACAGACCCTCTCAGAATGACAATTGCTGAGAGAAGCAGTTCAATAAATATAAACTATTGAGGTTGAAATTAGAAGCCAGCAGTGAATTGGATGGATAAACCTGATGCCAAACTTGAAATTATGCAAGCCAAAATTGTTTTTTTCCTAGGAATCATTTTATATTTTGTATTATCTCCATTTCTACCTATACATTTGCTTTAATGTATTTGCATATGTCATATTTGTATATGCTGTATATACATCTTATAAAACCACTTCAAATTTTTTGAATGGGGATGTTACAAATTATCACATGCAAACAGCATGACTCCTAACTATATGTTATATTGCTATAATGTATTCTAGATGTATGAAGATATTTATTCTCATATGTAACTTACACATTTAATTTTTATATCTCTAGGTGGTATATTGGTATATTTTTGTATAAATACACTAAATATATACATACAGTACACCTTTATATTATTAAAGGTAAGTATGGTCATATTTTTCTGTATAGTCTATATTTTATTTGTATTTTATAGTTATTCTATTATATACATACACATTCACACACAGAACTAGTGAGTACCAAATAACTGTCAAATGCTGTGGTGTCTAAAACATGTCTCATTTTTGGCAGAATTAATTTGATCCAGAAATTCCTTCCAGCTGAGAGTAAACTCTGCTGAAACCTCCTACATATCTACTTTCGTTTCTTTTGCAGACAAGAAAAAAGTCTTTGTTCCAAGGTCATGATGTGGCTGCCCCATCCCTGGAAGCGTCCAAGACCAGGTTCGATGGAGCTCTGAGCAACCTGGTCTAGTGGAAGGTGTCCTGGCCCATGGCAGGGGGGTGGAACTGATTCTTAACATCTCTTCCAACCCAAACCCTTCCATGATTCTACAATTCTATGACCTGATTTTTTTCCTAAAAAACAAAAACCCCCACCAGTCTCCCACACAGATTCATTCACAGTCTGTAATTCAAGTGCTTTAACTATAAAACATTCAGAGGATTCTTCCAGTTTTCAAGCTTTTATCAAAGGGGGATTTATTTTCCTAGTTAGCAATTTCAGGATAGCACTTACCCTAAAGATCAAGAAACAGACAAGGAAACAAGTACAGCTTATGAATTTCTAGGTGGCAATAAGACAACTTCAAGTCACCACATGAGGGCTTAGAGAGGATGTCTCTGTTAGCGACCCTGAACAGACAAAAAAGCACCATAACTCAACTGCAGAGAAAGGAGACTACTATATGTAAAAAGATTAAGTTTTTCCAAATCAGGAAAGAAAAAGGTATATAAGCTTTGGCAAGTTCAATGCTAAACCAGACCCAGTTGAGCCAAAAGTAATTTGGGAACAGCCTGCTAAAGGTATAAAAATCAACAGTAAAAGCTTTTCCAAACAATCTGACAGCTCCTCAAAGAGGCCAAGAAGCCACAGAGGCCTTCAGGGAGCACCCTGGGAAGGTCAGGCTCTGGCAAATGAACTACTCTGGGTGCATTTCCCAACACTCTCCACACACTCCATCAACAGATCTGGTACACGACCAGCAAAAGCAGCAGCTGCTGTGGTGTCCTCTCCTGGCAATGGGTCCCCTCAAGCAGCTGAAGGCTCTGCAGAAGCCCAGAAGGTGAGGGGCTAATGTGTATGTCCCAAACACCAATAGCTGGATGGCTGTGGAGGCAGCCAAGAGCCAAGATCAGTTGTTGGGAACAACAGCCAAGGGCTGTTGGTAAGGACATGCATGAGAAAGACCAGGATGTGGCTGCAGAAGGGGCCATACGGAGGAAGGGCAGCGCTTTTCTGGGACCTCCTTGTCCCTTCCCTTCCCTTCCCTTGCCTTCCCTTCCCTTCCCTTCCTCTCTTCAATCCACCCCCTCTTTCTCTTCCCTTTCACTCTACTCCTTTATCCAAGATCCACCACCATGTGCTTATATTAGAAGAACAGGGACTAACACAACAATTTCAATGCCAAGTGTGTAATTCATTAAGAAAGCTTCCTAAACTTTTGTGGACCCTCTGACTTTTGTGATTCCTTTTGACCATGAACATCTGGGCGCTCCCTTCCCCTAAAGTGTCAGACATCACAGGCCCAACAGCAGGCTGCCTTTGGAGTAATAGCCTTCAAATGAAGGATCAGGATAAGATTCAGGAGGAAATTCAGAATTTTTTAAGAAATGCAGCATTTTTATACTGTCCCACAAGACTCAACCCCCCCATCAAGCTCTGAAAATTTCACACCAAAGAATCCTCCCCACAGATCCAACTACAGGTAAGCCAAGCTGCTCTTGCTCAAGTTTAAGTAATTAAAAAAAGCATCAGCAGTTACAGAAACACCTGACTCCACATTAAGGAATATTCCAATGTTGCTATAGCAGTAAAAGCTCCAATTCTAACCCAAATACCTAAAATCAGCATGAATTTGAGTAAACATGCCTTACACGCTCAAGCAGAGCCTATGGACTGTTAACTAGCAATTAATTATCATTTGAAACAAGCCCAAAAGGAAAAACAAAACAAAATGAGATACTGCTTAATTAATATACTTTTAAGCAAACACAGCATCGATTTGTTTGAGGAAAGCGTGAATTAAAGGGCTCCAAAATACATTCAGAACAAATCGGAAAAAGAAAATGTACAATATATCAACCATTCCATTCCAAGCTCTCATTTCCTCCCACACCTCTCACACAGACATAAGAGTTTAATGATAAGGCACCCCCACACACACATGACTGCAATTGATGGATCATGAACCACTTTTAATTCTAGTTGAAAGCATTTGGCATTCTATCAGATTATAAAATCCCTTCCTACGCTTGTGGAAGGACACAATGACAGCTCCACTACGGACACCACGCTCCATGAAGAATTCTGTCTAGCACAATACCCATATTAACCAGACAGAACTATACATTTTAATTTATACAGTCATTATTTCTTTTCAAAGCATGCTTCCTAAGGCAGAAAAAGTGACAAGACAAAGGGATTGATTTGTACATAAGGTGAAATGATTATTTAGTACTTACTTTCCATCTTTAGTAATTGTATTGTGCTTGTTTCAAGTATGTGCCAAACCACAGTGAAAATCTAATTTTAAATTAATTAACTGGAGAACTCTACATACTTGCCGAAGTTAAGTTCTACAAAGCTTCTATCCTCTAAAAATTGACTTCTGCAATTTGCAAATATGCCAGCTCTTAACATACCAATAGGATGCTGGAATGACTTAAAAAATTACTCCAAATATTTGAGCATGCCATGAGTTTCAGCAGACTGGTGGTGGCTGTGGTGGGGAGAGAGAATGCAAAACACAGAGGGGAAAAAAAGATGCTATTAAAAAGACAGGAAGAGAAACACTGTAAGAGTGATTGAGAACACATTATTTTCCAATACACAAACTGCAAAAGCTCATAAGGTTATTTTTTCTTCTTCCAGTGAAAATACTAAGAAGCCAAATGGCAAAGATAAACATTTTCTATTTAGCAAGGACAAAAATTCCACAAGTAGCTACATATTATATGACAAATCATTATCCTGACTAGACAAGCTACACAGGATTACATTTAAAACATTTTAGTTGACTACTATGGAAAATAATTATTAAATTTTATTCCCTATATATTGCTCAAAGAAAGTTTACCTTCAGGTCAGAAAAACTTTTATAAGTTGACAGAGTGCACCAAGGGAACAGGAAAACCATGGAGGAAGAGACAAGACTAACCGTTTATTACTTATTTTCTTCATATCACTTGATGCACTGATACAGTAACTCCCACAGTCCCATGAGAGCCCATATTAAACATAATGTATTTTCTATTCATAAAGCAGCACCAGCATAAATGGCAAACACACCCAGACCAGCCACACACAATAGCCTTCCCTGCATTTGTTCATTTTAATGCTGCAATTAAATCGCTCGGCTCTACCAAGTGCTGTCACCAGGACTTTGTTTTGTGACTGCTACAGCAGTTTAAAATTGTTTGTTTGGGAAACAGTACAACTTTTGCAAAGCTTCGGAGTGTTTTCAAACTCGGGATAGGAGAGGCAAATATATCTCAGAAAAGGAAAAAATTTATATAAATCTTCATTAATAAGCAATTTGAACCAATACAGCAATTATAACAAAAAATGCACTGACAGGAGCCACAGCATGTTAAAAGGTTGTAGAAAAATTAAACAGAACATTGGGCAAGAATAGGAACGTGGCTAATGAGCACATTTTCCATCTAGGCTAAGACTATTTCAGGACAACTCTCTTAATTGCAAAAATGTAAAATGATGCATTTCCAATTGCATAAAGCCTTTACATAATAAGCAGTTCTCTAACCTAGATTACATGTGATTCCTGTCCAAAAACAACAGTGACAACAATGAGAGGCTCTATAGCTTCTGTCCATCTCCCAGGCTGCTTGCAGCAAGAAACAACAAACACCACCTTGAGGGTGATGTTGTGCAGCAAATTCCAAACCTCACTTTTAACAGAAAAGACAGCACACAAAATCCCCAAACTGAAAAACAGGAGAGGAAGTCAAGGAGGAGAAAAAAGCCTGAAACCAGTAAAGATTTCTCCATAGCGAAGTGGGATGATCTTTAAGCATGTTGGCAAAATCCACTCAATGATCACCAAACTATTGCTGAGATTGGCTGAAACAGCAGACCTGCCACTAGAACTTGTTGTGTACAGACCTTACATTTGATTTTGGGATCAGATGCTCCAGATACTGTTTGAGAGAAACCTTAGAAAACTAATGCTGCTTCTGAAAATGCCAATGGAAGAACACCTTGCCACCTCTCACTTCTTGGTCACAAGACAATTTAAAAAGGTTGACTAGAAGTCATCTCCAAAGCTTTGTCATTACAGTCATCTGACTCATTCCACAAAATGTTTGGCAACATGAAAGTTCATGGAGAATCACAAGTAAGGTCAGACTTAATAGCAATTAAGTCCCCTATTGAGTCAAGAAAGGGAATGTGTCTGCTTGGTATAGCCCTAGACTTGCCATTATTCTATTAAGGATTCTGCTTCATTAGATGGGCTTTTTAACTCCAAAGAACTACTCCAGATTTCACAGATCAAATCATTATGGTTGGAAAAATCTCTAAGGTCAAGTCCAACCATAAATTTGTTGCTGTTCACCTGTTTTCTTGAGACTAAATGACTGGATCATTGAGGAAACTTACAAAAAAGTTATTTTCCTTTATGGAGATACAGATAGAATCACAGAATGGTTTGAGCTGGAAGGGTCCTTCAGGATCACCTAGCTCCACCCCTGCCATGTGCAGGGACACCTACCACTAGACCAGATTGCTCCAAGCCCTGTCCAACCTGGTTTTGGACACTTCCAGAGAGGGGCCACCACATACTAACACTCAGAGTGGCTCACCATGAAGACCAGCCATTCTGTTTGTCTTCCCAGAAAGGTAACAGCTTTTGAGGACAGAACTTATTTCCAATATCCATAATTTCCACCAAGTCAGATTTCCCCGTGAAGATACAACTTTATGTTAAGTCTGGACTAGTGTCTGAAAAGCCCTGAAGTCAGCCACACATGTTTGGACAAAATGCTGTCTGTCTATGTCTTGCTGTCCATATTGTGATGTGGAAAAGCAGCACTCACTTCAGCAGGACAAGGAGTGGCTTTGTTTCATTCTCAGTGCCCGAAGAGTATCTTGGGCTAACAAGCCCTACACAACTTCAGCCAAGTACTCATATCAAGAAGTCTAAAATCATTGTTCAAGACACCTGAAATTTCAATTTATCTGACTTTGCAACCACAGGCCAATCAACCAATTACTACAAAGGGGAAATTTTTATTTTTATTTTATTTTTACTTTTTCCTCCAAGAGATTGCAGGTGATAAGACTTGCAAGCAATTGTTTAACTTCTGCTGATCAACTGTTTGGAATGGATGTTTGGGAACAAGCCCTCCTGCTAGAATTTAGTATATATTATATACTAGGACATAAAACTTCCTAGAAAATCTTCTGGATGACGAAAATACATGTGTTTTTGGCAGTGTACTTACAGATTTACAACTACTTTTTCTCTGAGGAGAGCGTTTCCAACCCAAAGGAATCTTTATTCCATTCACAGTACAGGTGTTGTTTCTGGTTAGATACATGCAGTTATACAAGTCATTTTTGGACTAGTCACTAGGTCTCAGAAGTATGATGTCAAATTCTGTCAATCAGAGCTGTCATAGGCATTCAAGCTGCTGTGCCTGACTGCCACCACCAGCAAGATCATAAACAGTTTACTAATATATCCTAGCAAGTACCCTTTATGCAACTTATTGTTAAACTCATTACATTTTTAAAATTGCCAATTACTATTTTATTTTCCAGACATGTCTTTATAGCAGTTGTTCTCTTATAATTTCAGAGGTTCTAAAATGTGAGTTTCCTGCACAGATAATTTCTCATGAATATGATCATATCTGGCTCACCCTGGCACTACAGAAATTTAATGTAGTCCCAAACAGTGTATTTTGAAAAAATTCAGTTCTGTTGAGTAAAACTGTTTTCTTTTGACTTATTTTGCTCCTCTTGCCACACTCTTCTGTAAGAAACATCACTTAACACAAAAGACCCAAGTGTTTGTTGCTGACCACAGAAATGAAAGTTCTTCATAGTATATTTCAATAACTAGATATGAAGAAATTCTAAAATTACTAAGGTTTTAGCTCTTTCATCTGAAAAATGTCATGTATTTCCTCAGGACTGGAAGGGGCTGGGGACATTTTATTTCAACACTCCCACTAGGCATCCATGTACTCTGCATGTGCTGTACGACATGACATACCTGGTTTGCATCTGGAATGTTGCACCATCTGTCTCCTTCAAATGGTTAAATTTTTTAACTATGCACTTCTTCTAACTGTAGTTTTCTGACTGTTTTCAGCATAAACTGTGTAAAAAACCCAACACAGTTCAGCTGGTATTCTAGGAAAAATTAAATACTCCTCTGTTTCCTCCATCACTATGAATTCAGAGCATGATCAAGAGGTGTCCCTACTTTCCTTGGAGCACTTCATATCATTGCTAAAGCTAACCAGTTGGAAGTTTAGGGTCTCATCTCAAAAGACTTCCTCTGAAGCTATTGGGATTCTGCATGAATCTCTCTGTGCATAGCCAGACCCCGGAACCAGCAGGACACATTGCAAAGCCATAACTACACATCCTTTTCCACGCAGAGGAACATGAAGGCTTTTACACCACACAATCTGCCATCATCGCCTACAAAAGAATTCTTAGGAAGAAATTCCTGTCTGTGAGGGTGGGCAGGCCCTGGCACAGGATGCCCAGAGCAGCTGTGGCTGCCCCTGGATCCCTGAAAGTGTCCAAGGCCAGGCTGGATGGGACTTGGAGCAACCTGGGATAGTGGAAGGTGTCCCTGCCTATGGCAGGGGGTGGCACTGGATGAGATTTAAGGTCTCTTCCAACACAAACGACTCTATGATTCTGGGATTTTATTATTAATGGCAGTCCTGGGGGTTTGCTCTATTTCCAAAGAATGGTATAGATCCTGATATGTTTACACAAAACCTTCAGAAGTATTCAGAGAATAATCTAAGACCAGCTTATGCACTTAGAAAAAAAGACTCTTTAGACATGCAGCCTCTAGTAAAATTTGTGTTTAAGAGCTTTACCAGTCCCAAAGAAAAGTTTGCAAACCTGACAACTGCAATACAGGATCTTCCTTGAGAGCACAGAGAAAATAAAACAATGAAGATGGTCCTCAACAAATGCCTCACTTCTCTCTTATTTTACTGGCTAATCCCTTTCCCCACTTTTTTTGAATCTCACTACATGAAGCAATTATGTAAAAAAGCACTACAGGCAGCTATTACATGGTTGGTACAGTAAGAACCAGTTGTGAAAGAGCTATTTCTTGCCTGCAAAGTCCTAGCTCATTTAAGCCCTAATTCAGATCTGCTGAAAACTAGTTTGTTTTAAAGGCTTAAACAAATCTATAAATCCACCTTTCCCCAAAGGTTCAAACCTAGCTGTATGACAGATATCACAGAATGATTTGTGTTGGAAGGCACCTTAAAGACCAGTTCATGCCACCCTCCTGACATATTTTGTGTGAACTAAGACCAACAGGAAAGTAAAAACTCTCTGTTCAGGCTGAGAGTACAGGCCCATGTGTTTATCAGCTACAGAGTCTCATACTGCTGAGCAAAAATCCAAAATATTAGCTGGAATGGTATGAAATTCAGTCTTTTAGCAATTACAAGGAATTATTCCAGAGTTAGACTCATTCTGAAATTTTTCATTTAGACAGAAAATATTATCCTGTTCCTGACCACAATTCTCTTATGAAACCTAGTTTTAAATTTATTACCTACCCAATTCAGCACAAGAGTGACAAGGTCTCAACTCTGTCATTATTAATATCCACAAAAGGAATACAGGGTTTGGATCCCAGCCAAGGAAAATCTGTCCATTGTACTGCAGCATTTCTACCAGTAACAGTCTACCTCAAACCTCACAAATGTTCAGAAAGAAGGGGGAAAGAGAGCAGTGCTCGGCACAAAGGAAGAAATGCTATCTAGAGATCTAGAAAGGCCAAATATGAAAGCATTTGCTTAACGTGCTAAATAGAAATAATGTGCAGGAGCCTGTCAGACCACTTGCTCTCCACTTGTCACAAGCAAGCCCCTAATGATATTCTAACGAAGGAAGTTTTTTATCATTAACTCTTGGATATTCATTCACATCAGGAATGGGTTTACATCACAACAGTAATTTACATATAAGAGCCTTCATGTCAGCCAGCCAAGTAATCCCTGGGTTAGAGATGTCAGAGTCATCCTCCTACCTACAGCTACTCCACCTTCCCAGCTCCACAACATCCCCATTCATTGTCTTACATGACAGAAACAGAAGATGGAAAGGACCAGGAGACAATATGGGAAACTCAGGCAATAAGGGATTTGCTTCTGCGTCTGCCTCTCATCTATCTAGTCTTTCCCTTTACTTTACACAGCTCTTAAGTATACAATACTTAGTTTTGTTAAACTCCAATATTTGTTGATGAAAGATAAAATGAATAAAGTTGCATTCCAGCTATGGTGCTGGTAACATTTCTTCCCTCTTGCTCCAGCTCTTCACCCAGTCAGCAGCTGAGTCTGCACAAACGCAGAACATCACTTCTGTCTAAGCCACGTCCCCTCACCTGTGACAGTCACCATCAACCAGACATTAACTGACAGAGCTTGGCAGCAGCATGGCTCTGGGCTTCATGTATATTCAAAATCCAAATAAAAATCTAATTACTTAGAAGCAAGCAAAAATTCACACTTTCCTATAAGGATAATAATTGAATTTCCATGTCATGCAGAAATTTATTTTTCAATAATGGAAATCCATTCTTTTCAACCAGGATGTCTATTCCTAGGTGCCACATTCTTTTCTTGTTAATAGTATTTTTCTTTCCCCAAAGTGAGTCACTCTGGAAAATGCCATTCGCTTGAAAGAGAAAAATTGACAAACAACCCCAACTGTCACAAAAATGAATGTTCATGCTCAGTGCTACAACTACCACATACCAATAACTTAAACCTCAATCACGAAAGTACCAAATTACTCAACAATAGTAACTGGCCTCAGGACAAGGAAATAAAACTTAAATCTGCAACTGTGAAAATAGTTCCTACTAATACACTGCGAAGCACATGATCTGTTTGGCTTTGCTCTGCTTTGGCTGGGAAGTCTTTCGCAGAAAGACGGAAAAAGTTTTTGATGGCTTATTCAAAAGGAAAAATAGCCATTTATCAGGTTATGTAAAAATCTCATACTTGTGTTGGAAACTACAGTTTGGCAGAACACATTCAATTACCACTGGGTCTTCTAGAACATTAGGTAAAAAATAACGATGGTATAATCGCATTAAGGGTTTGTCTTTGTTGGTTTAAGACAAAGATTTTAGTCAAAGGCCTCATTAAATCTTAGCTCATTCTGTGCAGAGCTTAGCTCCTCCGTGAGTCTAGAAAAACAAGGAAGTACAACTATAATCCATAGAAATAAAAGAAAGATGGAAAGACTTCCAAGGTTTTTCATGCTTAAAAGTAGAGGAACATTTTCCCTTCTTGAATAAAAATTATTCATTAGAAACTACACCTGTCAAAATGAAATTATTTGTGAAATCAACTCTCAAAATCAAACACTTCAGTCCATACAGGCAATACTGCAAATATGTGCTCTTAAGAACATACCCAACAAGGCTCCAGGGAAAACATACTCTGAGCCACATCCAGATGGTGTGTGGCTCCAGTGAGGTTGTAGTACCTCAAAATTACAAAATTAATTACAGCCAGGATTTTCACAGTGTTTCCTCCTATCACAGGATGGTTTGGATTGGAAATGACCTTAAAGCTTCTCTCATTCCATCCCTCTGCCACAGGAGGGGACACCCTCCACTAGACCAGGCTGCTCCAAACCCCATTCAGCCTGACCTTGAACACTTCCAGGGATGGGACTTCTCTTATCCTTCAAAATATTTTTGTCTCGCATTCTGCAAATTCAATGTATTCTTTGCATACTGACCACAATAAAAAAATGCAAACAACTGAATTTAAAACAAGGTTGCACGGGAAAATAAAAGCACAGTTTTATGATCTGAGTCAAGGACCAAAGCTGCTGTACACATCCTCAAGACTGCAATTTTGAACTGCAAATGTACACACAAATGCACACAAATATTTTCATTACAGATTAAAAAGAGTCAAGTGTTGATCTGACTCTGAGTTTTGGCGCCGGTCAAAGTTTTGCTTTCACAACACACTTTTGTTTTTCTTCATTTCCCTCAGAGATACAGCAAAACCTACCACAGTCACCATCTCCTAAAAGCACAGTATTCCTTTGCACCATGCATATTCAAAAGCCAGGATGACAATTTCTACTTGCATTAATGACTTTTTCATAGAAGCAGTTAATTACCCCTCTCCTTCTGGACAGGCGCTTAGCACTGGCAAGACAGGTACCACTTCCTGCAAGGAATATTCTTGTCTCGTAAGTACTACTACTAAATAAGAGTTCATCTGCAGGCTCCTTAGGTAAACTATTCTTTATATTTAAGCACTGCAGCTGAGTAGACTAACATCACAGATTAAAGCTTCTCCCGTGACAAAATTATTGAAAGGCAAATAAAACTGTTTCAGAACTTGAACTAATTTGATCGTGACACAGAACTTCTGTATCTGAAATGTGCCACTCCTACCACAAGTCCATTCTGCGCTCGACAAAATTGGTATCATATGAATAAACTCTTTTACTTTGTACATGTCAAAAAGTTTACCAGATTTCAGGAGTTATTTGGGTTAAAATACAGATTTTCCTTGCAGATGCACTAAAAAAAAAATCCATTATCATTTATTTTGGGGAAGGAGCAGAAGCTAAAGGTGAAAGGGAACAGGGAACTAAACAGAAAGTACAGAGACACCCTTTCCTCTACCCTTGCTTTACCTACAATGCATCAATAATAAAATAAATATAAAATCTTAAAGAAAAAATGCAAAATAACATGATAGCTTCACAGAACTGGTACTCCAGTAGCCTCCTGGAGAAAACAAACCACCCAGAAAATGGAGCTACCTAGCTAATCCATATCTCCAGACAGGCAGTGCACAGCATCGCCTTTTCATTCCTTTAGTCTTTACACACACGACCAATCAATAAAACCACAAAATTTAACTATTAAAAGGAGCTTCACACATCAGGCAATGCAACTCCCCTGCTCTGCTGAGCATGGACAATGGTTAAAATGAGTGATCTGATGTCTGAATACTCCCACTCCAAAACATGGCACAGACATCTGGCAGGACAATGAAAGGGAAACAGTTAATGTGTTATTCAGTAACATGTAATTTATTAACAAATGCAGCTTCGGATGGATTTAATCCATGAGCAGACCTGAAAAACAATTTTTAAGAAAGAACAATATAAAGCCAAAGAATTTGTTGTGCTTTATCAATGTTCCGCTTCCCAACTTGAAATGCATCTCAGTTTGTCTTATCCATTCACTTTCCAACCCATCCAGAGCACTTGTCAGTTATCACACATGAAGTTTAAATTTTTCATAACACGGCATCAGTGCATCTGGAACCGAACAGATCATCCTTTTTCCAGACCAATCCAACCACTTTAATGAGAAATTGTGCAGCTAAACACAACAAGCCTGACCAGTTTAGTGCAGATATTTTCAAAATCATTAATAATAAATCCCTTATGGAGTTATAAGTTATAGGTGTTATTTTAATATCCCATATTAGTGCAAAAAACCCCAATCCTTTGAGTTGTTAACGCTACAAAGTCTGTATCTGCCATCCAGAAGGAGGACCATCTAGAACTTCAAGATCATAAAACTCTAGAATGGTTTGGGTTGGAAAGGACCTTAAAGCTCATCCAGTCCCACTCCCTGCCATGGACAGGGACATCTTCCACTATCCCAGGTTGCTCCAATGCCCCTCCAACCTGGTCTTGGACACTGCCAGGGATCCAGGGGCAGCCACAGCTGCTCTGGGCACCCTGGGCCAGGGCCTGCCCACCCTCCCAGACAGCAATTCCTTCCCAAGATCCCATCCAGCCCTGCCCTCTGGCACTGGGAAGCCATTCCCTGGCTCCTGTCCCTCCATGCCTTGGCCCCAGTCCCTCTGCAGCTCTCCTGGAGCCCCTTGAGGCCCTGCCAGGGGCTCTGAGCTCTCCCTGGAGCCTTCTCTTGTGCAGCTGAACACCCCCAGCTGTCCCAGGCTGGCTGCAGAGCAGAGGGGCTCCAGCCCTGGAGCATCTCGGTGGCCTCCTCTGGACTGGCTGCAGCAGCTCCAGGTCCTTGTGCTGTTGTTCCCCAGGGCTGGGGCAGCTCTGCAGGTGGGGTCTCACCTGATCACAGCATCTGTTAACACTGTACAAGAAGCACAGCAGCCTATGGGGAGAAGGTACTGAACCTTGAATTCACAGATTTTGGACTGTTTCTTAGGCAGCATGGATGGTCAAGCATCTTTATAATTTGAAATGCGCTCAAAAATGAACTGAAAAAACACTGGTGTTTATTAAAGCCTTTTCACAGTTATTGCTAAAATAAAGATTAGGTAGGAAATGAACACTCTTGTTGACATTGGATGATAAGGTGAAGAGTTATGGATTCCTTACCATCCTTATCATTACTAATTGAAATTTATAGGACTTCACGAAAAAGTTGAGTATAACTGGTTTTTTTGCTTGAGTTTGTTTTTTTACATAGCTGACTATTGACATTCTCTCTAATTATAAACATTGTCTTTATCTCAATTTCAATTTCCATTATTCTCTGGAACTAAGAATTTGGAAAGCAAGAAATACCTCCTTTTCAGCTATATAAAATTCCGTTTTTCTAGCCCTAATCCTTGCAAAATACCAACTTTTAAAACTTTGTTACAATATATCAGCTTGCCTCTTGGTTTCCTTTAATAAGCAATTTCCCCATAAGAATTAAAAAAAAATCATTTCTGACCCAATAGGTTTTCTCTTCTCTTTTATACTGGGTTATTTGAAGCTGCTCAGGTTTTGGAATATCAGGATAAATGTCAGGGAGATAAATCACCCGCACACCTCGTGAAACTTGCTGCAGCGGTCCCAGTAAACAAGCTGAAGCATATGGTTACAATTAGGGTTTGTATGACCACAGAAATCAGAAGCTCTAGTCATGAACCACAGCCTCGATGTGCTGTGCACTGATGGTCCCTGCTCCAAACAGCTGACAGGCTACAGAGAGCTACAGCACAGCTCCCAGCACACCACAAGCCTGTGCAGCGTCAGGTAGACATCACAGAAAAGAGGCTTTACAGATTTCAAAAACACATAAGCCTCCAGAATGTTAAGCATGAAAAATTCTGTCACTGTCACAAGGGTGGAGTGGTGGCAGCCAAGGGTCCCCAGGAGCATCAGCCTCTCCAAATGAAAGAAAAAAACATACAGTTTCACAGACTCTCAGAATGGGTAAGGACAGAAGGGATGGCAGTGGATCATCTGGTCCCAGCTCCCTCCTAGAGCAGGGTCATCCCAGAGCAATGGTACAGAATTGTGTCCAGACGGGTCTGGAATATCCCCAGTGAGGGAGGCTCCACACCCGCTCTGGTCCGTTTCAGGGCTCAGTCACTGCGCAGAGCAGTTCTTCCTCATGTCCAGGTGGAACTTCCTGGGCATCAGTTCCTCTGGTGCCATTGCTGAGTCCCACAGAGCAGAGCCTGATCCATGCCCTGACACCACCCTGCACATACTGATGAGACTCATCAAAGTCAATGGAAGATTTTTAAAATTATCAAGCCCAGGAAATAATGGTACAAATTACTCTTCTGGGAAAGAATGCTTTGCTGTCACTACCATCAGTGTATGTGCAAAGAGCAGAGTTCACAGAACAAAGCCCATGCTACCTGTGCAGCTAGTTCTGATTAATGGTGGTTAACCATCAAAAACATGTTGGTGAAGCTAACAGGACTGATCAACAATTTAATGGAATCTCAGGATAGCTTGAGTTGGAAGGGACCTTAAAGATCACCTCATTCCAAACCCCTGCCATGGGCAGGGACATCTCTCACTTAACCTCCAAGCACCGTCCAATCTGGCCTTGGACACTGCCAGGGATCCAGGGGCAGCCACAGCTGCTCTGGGCACCCTGGGCCAGGGCCTGCCCACCCTCCCAGACAGCAATTCCTTCCCAAGATCCCATCCAGCCCTGCCCTCTGGCACTGGGAAGCCATTCCCTGGCTCCTGTCCCTCCAGGCCTTGTCCCCAGTCCCTATGCAGCTCTCCTGGAGCCCCTTTAGGCCCTGCCAGGGGCTCTGAGCTCTCCCTGGAGCCTTCTCTTGTGCAGCTGAACACCCCCAGCTGTCCCAGGCTGGCTCCAGAGCAGAGGGGCTCCAGCCCTGGGAGCATCATTATTTCTTAATTATACTGCAACTGTTCTGGTTTCAGATCCTTGTCATTCAAAGTCCCAAGAACTTGGTGGAACTGGGGTCAAATGTCACCAGAAGTGCTATTGCTGTATAATCATTCTATACTCTCACATCATTCAAATACATGAAGATGAATTAGATTTCAAGAAACAGAACATACACAATACAGTGCATGTCAAAGGAAGTGTCTAAGAGCTTGATAGTGAATACATCTCTGGCCTGCAGAGATTCCTATCAGACACAATGTATTTCTGTACTAATGTGATTAAGGCAGAAGGCGAGTTTTTGTCATGAAAACATGAGAACTCTCAAAGGGGACACTGAGGCACTGCTCAGGCAGCAGCTCAACCTAATTTCAGACCAGCTTCTGTGGTCCTTATAGCACCCAAGCACAGATTTTGGGCAGGATGAAGCCACTCTGGTACCAGTTTGCTGTGCAGCCCTTGCAGATTGCCCCTGCCACAGCTACACAACCAGTAACACTCAGCTACTTATTCTCAAAGTACCTGTGCTTGAACTGCAGCTGCACACTTTGCTCTGTGTCAGGCACATCTTCAGGGGAACTAAGAGAAAGGTTAAAGATCTGGAAACTACCTCCATCTTCCCATTCAGACAGGTGAAAATATCACAGTTACAGCGTCAAGAGGATGACACTTACAGACTGTAAGCAAGAAGGAACACAAACAGACAGAACTGGGAAAGAAAGCTCAAATGTACATTTCCATTGTGGAGGGCATGAACAGGCAATTAAGCATTGACTAAGCATCACAGATAGACACCAGATCTGTGACACATCACGAAAAGGATCTGGCAGGTAGAAGCAAGCAGAGTGAAGCATTTGTTAGCAGAAATAAAGGTTGGTGAAATCGTAAGAAATAACAGATACTTTGTTAGTACCTTTTTGTGTCTCTCTTCTTTGATATATTTTAATGTAGATATTACAAATCTGGCTACATAAAGTTGAAGAGGAAAAAGATATTAACATAAAACACTAAATATTAATAAATAGTTTTCTTGTAAAGTTAAAAATTACCATGAAGATGCTTCTATTAACCAGAAAGTAGCACAAAAAAAAAAGATAAGCTATATTGTATATACTGTACATAAATCCCAGATGTACAACATCCTATGCTGAACAGCATAACGCACAGTAAAGCAGGTATTTGCCTGATATAAAGTCATTAATGGCCAGGAATGTTTGTCTAGTTCCGACCAAAGAGTACAGACATGAGAAAAAAAGCCATCACTGACCACTACACACTGAATTCTGCAATTTCTATTAATGCTACAACAGTACATTTGTGTGGCAGATTAGTTATGATGAGGACTTAGGTGATTAATGAAGCTGAATCTGGTTACTGACTCTGCTTCAGCTCCTTACAGATACAGCATTGTACCCCTCACATCTATAAACACCCAAACAGCACAAGCCACGTCAATTAGATCCCACTGTTGCAGTAACTCCTTACTTCTGCCAGATGCATTAGTGTCTGGGATTGTTTTTAACAGCAAAGTATAAACTGGATCAACTATTTCAAAGGAAAACATTTAAACTGACTTATTTTTCAATAGCCTTGAATAGCACTATCATTTCTCTGTCTTAGCACATCATCTGCTTGGCAGTTCCTCACTCTAACAAGGATTTTATTTTGCAAACAATAAAATGACTAATTAAAAAAAAATTGCTTGTCCACAAAAAGTTGTCTCAACTTAGTTGACTGTAGACTATGAATTGGCAAATGTTAATAAATCTCAAGAAAAAAGAAGAGGGCACTTAGAGCCAACAAAAAAACTTGGGTTTGATGGTAAGTTGGTTCAATGTGCTTTGTGAACCAAGAATAATTAATTTCTAGTTTCCAATAAATGAGTTTCTAATATCTAAACTCTCCTTCCATGCATATTGATGTCATTTATGCTTCACAACACTGCCCCAGATCTAGCGGCACTTTACAATTACTTTGCACACCTACTGAAAGACCACAAAGACAAAGCAAAGTTGACTCAGTAGAGAAAAATCTCCTTTATGAAGTTACAAAAACAAATACCATTATTTTTCCCCTCCTTCCAAAACCACCATTGTTTCTTTAATTATCGGAGCATAACAGAATTGGCAGGACAATCCAATCCAGGTATTTTATATCCAGGATGGAGAAAGGTCCTTGCACAGAGGCAACTTGGATCCAGTCAGAGGCCAAACCAACAAGTAATTGGTGTGAGGATGTTGGCTGTGTGGTTTCAGAGCTAAGGAAGCTCATGAGAGGAAGAAAAACAGGCTACAAAGGATGAAAAGCAGGAGAAGGTTAACTGTGGGAAAGGGTAAAATTCTGCTCATATTGTGTATAATTATCACTCCTGCTGAATCACAAGGAAGGAAAAGGAGGGTGGTTCTTAAATACGGTGCTTGTAAGAGTTTGTTGATCTCCTGCCGCAGTGCAAGTGACTACAAAACATGAATAACATTATACATGATCATGCAGATGACAGTGGTATCAAGTTAAATAATTAACAAGTATAATAATTATTTTAGGCCTCAAAATTTCATACTGAAAATAATTTTTTTTTTAAACCAGGCTCCTATCTCCTTTCATCCCAAATAGATTATATTTAGACTACTTCAGTAAACTTACTTTAAGCATTATGGAGGTATTTAAAAGGGACTGAGCAACACAGAAGTGAGTTTTCAATTCTTCCATTCTTTTTTCAATCTCTCTTATGTAAAGATTACAAAACACACAAAAGTAATACAATACAGAAATCAAATCAAAGTTTTCCACAGCTGTTCATTGTTTAAAATTCACTTCTGTTTCCTAACAGATTATCAACTCGTGTTGCTGCATTTTCATTTGTGCTGCACTCTACCCATGTACCTGATGCTACACGAACCAAAGTACTGATTTGCTAAGAGTTAATTCAGAGATAAGATAGGCAATTATGCCATTTACTCCACAATCCTACCGTGTCCAAGTTTCACCTATAGTCCAACATCATATATAGGCAAATAATTTTTAAAAAACTTTCAACCAACCATCTGGGCATGGATAGAAAAAACATTTATATTTTCTAACAAGATGTGGTACTTCTTTTTTCCCTTTTCACAGGCAGGAAATTAGAAAGCTCTTTAAAAAGGCTCCTCTTCTTAAAGCTTTAAATGAAGACACTTAATTTGCTGGGCAAAGAGATGGCACCTCAGGTACTCATGAAAGAAGCAAGAAAACAAGCGTAGGCGTTTGCCAAGGTAGTTGCTAAGGGAATGGTTCAAGAGGAGTGAAGGAGGTGGGAGTGTAGGAAGAGACAAGAACAGATGTAGGCTGAAATTTTAAGACTTTGCATTAAGAAATGGAAACTTGATATACAACAAGTAAAAAGTCATGGGGGATACGATGTGAGAAGTGTTACAGAAGGAGGCTGGAGTGGTGGCAATATGGATGGATTTCCAAATCAGTCAAGTAACCAGAAGAGGGGAAGAAGTGTTTTGCCTGTGGCTGCACTGAGGCAGAAAGACACTAGAGAGATCAGAACTAGTAATAACATAAATAACAGCAATTATTCAGGTAATAACAGGTACTAAAATATGCAGTAAGAACTGCAAAACTACAAACCAGATACTGAAAACTGCTTTAGAAAAACATGTTAAGAGCAATATCCCTTTGCAATTGAAATGAAGGAAAAGAATATACCTGACGGGACTCGAATAAAGGAACTGTAAGGAACAATTTAATTAATCTGGCGCGTGTGTAAGTGAATTGCGAACCAAGGCACTACTTCGTGCTGGGTTTATGTCAGGGACACAACCCAGGCGCGGCCGCGGCGGGTGTTACCCGGAGCGCAGAAGGAGCTGAGCGCAGCAGCTGTGCGCTTTTACTGCCGCCGTGAGGAGAGACGCGGGCACTGCCACCGACTGCAAATCCTGGCAGACCCCTTGCGGCCCGAACTTTAATATTCCCTCAGGAGGCTGCCAGTGAATGGATTTCACAAAAGAGCTAAATAAATAGTATCGGTTTTAACAGCAACTGACTTGCAAAGTGTTCTCCAGTTTATCGGGGAGAAACAAAATAATATCTACCTTTGCTGTTAGCACTGTATTATGTTTTATTCTTGTTTGGTGGAAAAGAAAAAACCTCTAAGACGGATTTTTATATACCAGTAAAACACATCTGGTGTGGGGAAGGGAGCAGCCACCAACCAAAACAGAGTATATAGTAAAATAAAAATGAGAAACCTTTTTCTGAACAACAAATGGCATCAAGTCTTTGCTATTCTTCAGGTGGTATTTCTCTACAGAAAACAGTCCACATGGGAAAGGTCAGAATCTAGTCACACTAATCAGGAAAAAACATTAGTCAACTTACTGGGAAAGGCACACTATGTTACAAAAATTCCTATCTAGGTTGCTCCCTTACTTCAAAGAACCCTCCTGGGACGGACCCCGTGAGACCACCTAGCCCAACCTTTTGCTCAAGCAGAGCCACAGAGCATGTCACCATATCCACTGAGTTATTGTAAAGAATAAAATATGCACATAAAACTATTTCTTACAACATTTTAAGTAATTTGAAGTATGTGATTCATCAAATAGGGCACTAGTTGGTTGGTTGAGGGTTTTTTAATGTGTCAATAAAAAAAACCAGGGACTACGTGATACTTTTACCATCTGCTGTCCTGCAGGTATAATTGCTTCAGATTCTAACACATCCCAAGATGGGCCATGCAGGCCTGTGGATAGCTTTTTTACACCAGTGTCACTTGCTGAAAAAGAAATGGGCTACAGGTGTGTCTGCAGGAGAGGGCACACAGAAGGCAATACTTCATACGGTCTGAAGTACAATTTATAGAAAATCAGACTCACTTGCCACCCCAGATGCAATTCCATAGAGCAGTCCTCCTCCATCTGTTTGCTGCTGAAAAGCATGGGTCCCTGGAGGAGGGCTTCTCTCTTGTCTAATGAAATTATATAGCAACGTTTTCACAAGTCTGCTGGTGTATGGGAGACTGGAAAGAAAAAAAAAACAAAACAGCTTTAGTTGACTCACAACTCACAAAAATTGGCACAACAAAGTCCAGGTAAGGTACAAAGGCTAGTGTTTGGCATTAAACACAGCCAGTAACTCTCCCAGAGCTGACCAGACTGGAAAGGGAAAGAACACCAAGGTCTTGCCCATGCAAAGCTGCCCAGACTTCAGAAGGGGTCTGCAGGAGCATCTTCCACAGCAGAATCATGGAAACTGCCTTTTGGTTTTTGTTTTTTCAATACTACTTTTAAGTAAACCAGTTAGTTTGTAGAATCCTTGTATTCACTTACCTCAAGACACAACTGGAAAAATATTTATGCAATGGAAAGAAACACTTTATTTGTTCAGTTTTTACTCCATGCTCTGGTTACACAGAACAGGTAACAACAGCATCTCTCCATACCCAACCAGTCTTAAATGCCTTTTCACACCTCAAGGATTCCACAACTCTATGAATTTCCAAAGATCAATGAAACAACGGACATCATTTCAGTGAATCTGAAAAATGCCTGTAGAATTTGTTGGGTTTAACTGAAAAGTTACAGTATTTACAAAATGGAGTAGCATTTCCACAGAAACAAAGAGCTGGTTCCCATCCCCATCTGATTTAGAGCTGAAAAGACAGGAGCTCTGTTACGATGTACTCTCTAACCATCTGCAGAAGCCCAGAAGGTAAGGGGTTAATGTGCATGTCCCAAACACCGATAGCTGGATGGTGTGGAGCCAACCAAGGATTTTTGGGAATAACAGCCAAGGATTGTTGGCAAAAACACACATGAGAAAGACCACGATGTGGCTGGAGAAGGGGCCTTATGGAGGAAGGGCAGCTTTTCTGGGATAAACCCCCTGGTTGTGGCTCCTGCAGAAAAGCACAGCCTGGCTCAGCGCAGGCGCCGGGGTGAGGCTGAGAAGGGCCAGGGACCATAGGGGCAAACAAGACCATCCAAGACCCCAAAGCCTCCAACCCATTTCCAGAAAGGTCTGAAAGAACTGACTGTGAATGAGAACTGATTTGCACAAAAAGTGAGAAATGTCTCTCCAGGGAGGGGAAGCCTCAAAGGTGCCCCAAAAAGCCCAAGGCCCCAGGACCCATCAGCTCGATCAACACTGGAGCCAGGGCTGGTGATCTCTCTCTTTTTCCTTCTTTTCTCTCCCTTTCTTTGATCCAGTTCTCTCTCTCTCTCTCTCTGTGTCCCTCTCTTTCTCCCTTTTCACTGCCCCCCCCCTTTATCCAAACCCCACTGTACTTACCCTGGGATATCAGGGACAAACACACTGTTTTCCATGCCGAATGTGTAATTTACTA
The DNA here is from genome assembly GCF_017639235.1 of Corvus kubaryi. Lineage (NCBI taxonomy): Eukaryota > Metazoa > Chordata > Aves > Passeriformes > Corvidae > Corvus > Corvus kubaryi. The sequence goes on along the minus strand of NW_024581096.1, from coordinate 522,669 downwards.
ATAGAACTTTGCAGACCCTCTGACTTTTGTCATTCCTTTTGATCATGAGCATCTACAAATCCTGGGTGCCCCCTTCTCCTTACGGTGGGACATCACACCAGTACCCTCCAGCTGTTCACACTGCTCTCAATTCCCAGTCACCAAATTCCCACATCTCTCTCCAGAGGCCGGGCACCTCCTACTCCCAAATCAGACCTCTTAGACCACATATGAACTCTTCCCCCAAATATTCCCCATTTTCCCCCAAACCCTCAATTCCTTCAGTCCAAAGACTGAAGTACCAGGACACCCCACAAATCCTGACGCTCTGGCTCCATCCTGCTGCTGTTTTGGGCTGAAGTCTGCCCTGTGCTCCGTCTTCAACTTTCCAAGGCCTGCTACTTATCTGCATGGCAAGAAAGCTCTAGCATTTCTGAGGGACCTGAGTTCTCTAGGCTGCAGTGCTACGAGACTCATTGCTGAATCAAAAAAACATCCTGAAAAGTAAATGCTGTTTTAAGTTAATGAAACTACCCTCAAAATACAAAAATTATTTCCAAAATAGTTTTACTGAAGACTGGGCTGTGGGATATCCACCTAAAACCCTCCAAGAGCCTTTAGAGATGTTTGCTTTTCTGTTTTCTTCCTTTTGAGCAGAACAAATTTTCTATGAACATAACATTTTGCTGCCTTCTGTTTTCAGGTACAAACAACCTAAACAAGAGACCCATTTGCTTTGCTCTTAGGCAACACCCCAGAGCAGGACATACCATCGACCATGCATCAGGTATTTGTGAATGATGCTCTCTCGCAAAATCTCTTTGTGGAATAATTGGCAGGAGAGGAACACAATGAGAGTTGTCACGGCTTCCAAAGAAATGCTGTATGTAATATCTCTGCAGAAAAAAGGGGAAAATTACAGAGATTAATCTACTGGGTTGTTTACAAGCTGATTTCCAAGAATACTTGGTAGCTTCACCTGAAGTTATACACTGTGTAGCACAGAGAGTTTCAATTGGGAACATGTAAACAACAAATTCAAGAAAACCAGAATCATTTCACACCAGAAATGGGTTGTTTTTCTTAGAAATAGGCATTTTTTTCATATGCTAAAAGACAAAACAATGTAAAAAGAAGTATTGCTCATAGAACTCAAGTTGCAATTGATATACTTCTTCCTAAAAATAATAAATATCTCTCAGAAGTGTGTCCTTTGTATCATTAAACAAAATTGTCACAAAACCATCATGCTAAGTGAGGAAATGAATGTCCACCTAGCTCCATCTGCCAGGAATGTAATACACAAATGCCAGTTCAAGTGTACAAAACGCCCAGGGTATCAGGATACCACATATATTGTTCAGTTTTAAATGGTATTTTTGAGGTAACAGGGAAGTAGAAAGTTTCAAGATATTACAGATAATCACAAAAAATGAGCTGCAATGCTTAAATACTGACAGTTCAGCAAAGTTCATTTAGCTCAGGCTGATTAGGAAAAGCTGTGCAGCAGAGTGGATGACAGGCACACTATTAAAAATACCTTGTGTTTTCTGTTCCCACCTCTGCCTATAATGACTTTGTTACAAATCTTGTTTTTAAAAGGGAGAGAAAAATGGCATTTGCCTCCTTAATCAGTAACAAACAGCAGACTTCAAGAAACCTTTTAAAACACAATGAAGTAACTTGGACATGAACCAGTATCATTCTTGCTTTCAACCAAAGACCATTTTTACGTCCTCCAAAAGGAGGAACTTCATTTGGTGCAACAGCACCATCCTGTAGTTCATTAGAAATATTGTTATTAAGTATTATTATTGTTACCACAAGTCCTTTTAATGTTTCTCCCACTGCCACTATTTAATTTCCGCAGTATGCTTCACAATCCAGTATTACTAAGTTACAACAGTTTCCCTGCAACAATTACCAAGGTTTTTTGACCTGGGACCTACTGGAAACTCAAAATCTGTTTATTATTGTCAAATGAAAATATTTAATAGTATCTCTATTTCAGATTTTTAAAAAATCAAAACACTAAAGAACAAATCAGCATCAATGCTGTTTAATCAGTGGTGCTAAGTTTTTCTTCGTTACAATGTCACCTTCCAAAAATTTTATTCTCAACAGTTAGAACAGGTATAGGCATAAAACTAAGCGCTCTTTCCAACAATGATGATTTGAGAACTACAGTGCAATCTCCTGAAGCAAAATCAGTTCACGCCAGAAAAAAATAGATTTTCACTAGTCTCAGGATCAGAGCTGGTGTGCCTCACTGAAACAGACAGGATTTTATTTAGAAGAAATCAGTCTAATTTTTAACACATTCAAATAGCTTAATATTCTCAAGTGTGCTGCCAGGTATGTTGTAAATAACATGCATTACTGTGAAGTGTGAAAAGAAGAATTTCATGCATTACAATGCACCGACAGCTTAAATTAAACTCTTCTGCAGCAGCTCCATGCCAGAGTTTCTGCAGAGAGTGCAGTTATTTACTCAAAGTCAACAGCAAACTGGAATCACAATTTCCTGGATCACAATCCACAGAACCACACCACCTCTGATACAAAAATGTTTTTAAAAGTGAAGGTTGTGCAAACTCACTGTTTTTCATTTTCTCTCACCTGATTTGAATACTTAAACCCCAAACATTTGAAGTTATGGGTCAGGAAGAGACATATCGCCTAAGTAACATTTTCCTGAAAATCATGATGTCCTTTTGAATTACTTTTACTCCCTGCGAGTTACCTGACTTTTTGCCCACTCCTGAGGAAGTTCGCCAGTGTAAATGCTGGTAATTAGATCAGGCCAGAGGTTACACTCTGATCTGGTTCCACTGCAAATTCACCTCAGCCAGAAGCAAGGTTGCACTAGGAACAGTTCCTGCTCCCTCTCCAAACCAGGGGCACTGTGCAATCCACCACCCACATGCATCCCGTCCCAAGCAAAGCAAAGAGGACTTGTATATATACATATCAATTATCGAAGGTTCAGCCACCAGCAAAAAAAAAAATTAAGAAATGTTTTTCTGTCAAAATAAAAACAACAGTTTGGAAAAACACTTTTCTGATATTACAAAAAGATATATTCAGACACTTATCATTATGACAAAGGCTGAGAATACAAGAATATTGTCTCCTACCCCAAGGTGATGAATGAAAAGGGATATAACTTCATGACATACTACAATATGCACTGGGTCACTATGCAGAGAAGAAACAAATTTTGGGGTCTAGTATACTTTTTCTCCATTTCAATTATTCATTCATTTATTTTTATAATAACTGATACAAATGGAGTAGCAAATTTGAGGAAATGTTACAAAATGATTTTGTTTTGATAAGCATCAGCATAAAATAATAAACAAAGAGGTTACTGTACTGTATTAAGTACATTTTGTGAGGAAAAAAATCTGCTTTCAATATCCTTATATAACTCTGAAAGAAAATACAAACAGAAAGGTAAATTCAAGCAGCCGCACTTAGTGAGTTATTTTCTCTCAGTTCAAAACCCAGACAGGGCACATTTAACTGTAGAAACACTCCATTCAAACTTGTAGAATCTGTTCAAATTAAATCTGCTCTGACATAAACACAACCAGGGTCCTGATATCTGGGGTAACCCCTCAGGTCCAGTCACCCTTAATTTATCAGCACAAGGATAAAGCTTCGAGCAAAATTATTTTCTCCACCAAGGGTCAAATGTACAGTTTTCTGAAACTCAAGCATTTCTAAAGGGTCACAAGAACTACCAGGAACCTCTTTCAACTTCAAAGAAAATACTGTTTGTTTATATTGAGAGACTATAGAATAGGCAGTCTTTTTTTTTTTTATTTTATTCAAAGATATCGGTCATATAGTATGACTTTACGTGGAATTTATGCTGATCTCCAACTTCCCCTGAAAACTGTTTGCTTGCAGATAAGGAGGAAACTAGAAATAATGAACTCATGTATCAATTACATGTCAAAATTATTTAGCTAGTTATTTCAGAAAGCCAGAATAACTGCATGTTGTTTTGAGCTTCTGTGGCATTTTTTTTTAGCTTCTCAAGTGTCTTACAAAACAAATAAAAAATCCACAGATAGAGCTCATGTTCTGCATAAATGGACTCCATAAAGCAATGTACCAAAACATGCAGAGGTCTTTTCTCTTTCTCCTTTTGGATTTTCTCTTTGGGGATTCATTAGTTATTCTCAATTTTTTCATCTTACTCTCTCTCTCTCTCCTTTCCACAAGGAGATATATTCCCATAGCAGGTAGACAAGCTAGCAGATACTATAGGTCTGTCTCTCAAAACATGGATCTTTCACAGGGAAAGAATCTGAGACAGACCAAAGTCTAGAAATCATGGCAGTCATTTCTCTCCTGCATTTGGGTTCTCCTTTTATCACACGTAGCTGTCCTCCTGGTATCACACTTCATATACAGTGACATCCTTGGACCGGATGGAGCAGGTCCAGGTTCTCACATGTGACAGCCAAGTTAAAACTGATTTCTGGCAACAGACCTTATACATAAACATTTTCTGTGAGGAAAAGACACATCATATCATATCTATCTGAGATTATGTTAAATTATGGATTCTTCATAGAATGAAGAGCTTCAAAATGCAAGATTCCTTGATACTAGCATAACAAATGTGTGCATGTATTTAACACGTGTTTAGTGTCTACCTTTCAATGAAAAACTGATATATCAATGGATTCCTTCCAAAAGCAAATGATGCCAGATAATTTCAATAAAAACTTTTAAATTAAACAACCAAGGAGATGTTTGAATTATAGTAATCTTTAGATAACAACTCATTAAATCAAAAGACAAAAATTAGAATCACAGAATGGTTTGGGTTGGGAGGGACCTTAAAGCTCATCCAGTCCTACCCCCTGCCATGGGCAGGGACACCTTCCACTATCCCAGGTTGCTCCAAGCCCCGTTCAGCCTGGCCTAGGACACTGCCAGAGATGGAGAGTCCACAGCCTCCAGGAAATAAATTCTGCTAAATCAGCACCATGTTCCATCTTAATCTGCTTTGTCAAGTAGGTAAGAGAGATTGTGGGCTCATCTGGGACCACTATAGCCCTGGCAATACCACTTTAAAGCAACACTGCATTTAGACTTAGAGTAGTACTGCTTTAGAAGAAATCGGTGCAGTACCTAATTCTTCCAGGATATGGACTGGAGAGAATATCACTTCTCTTCTGGTCTTCCACCAGGAACATACATTGTAGTTGATTTATTTTATTTATTAACTTTGGTGGCAAACCTGTAAATTAGAATCATCAAATCCTAGACTGGTTGTTAGAAGGGACCTTAAACCTTATCCACTGCCATTTGCTGACATGGACAGGAACACCTTCCACTAGACCAGGTCACCCCAAGCCCCGCACAACCTTAGCCTAAATACTGTTTCCAAATTATGTAATCGCCCCACACAGAACAAGAACTATGGTCCTGTTAAAACCACAGCTCCCCAGCATCCTGGCATCTGCTTTATCCATTCAAAACCATGTGGATGACCTCCTATCAGCATCACCTACCAAGAACTTCAACAATCTACCTATGTGTCACCATCCTGCTGCTGCTGGCTTCTCTCCAAGGCCAAACACCACTCACAAGTGCTTTCTGTACTCCCAATCATTCAGCTTTGTTCCCTGCCCGTGAGAGAGGTCTGTGACAGAGGAACCAAGGTGAAGTACAGAGGCACCATAGAGGAAAATCCCAGCTATGGACTCCAATTAACACTCTGAAGGCACATGCTGTTGTAAACACTTTAATTACTCAGTGAAATGCAGCTATTTCTATATCAGCACACAGAGGCTGAGAGCTCATAAATGATTTCACACCTATAGAGCAAACATCCTGAACAGTCAGAAACCAAACTCCCTCCAAATTTCAACTCCTACCTCTAGAGCAAGCCCCCTCCCTGTTCAAATATTTTCCTGAACTTTCACCCAGCCAGAGCTGTCTACTCCAAGTATTAAAAGGTTAAAAGGTAACCCATTTTCTAATTTAGGAGAGTTGCCAAAACGGCTGATTCATACAAAAAAGTCTCAAATCATACAGGAACCAGGTTTCATTTCCCTGCTTCCTGAGGGCCCACCAGAAAGGTGAAAGAGGAGTCACCACAGAGAATAGGATCAGTTTTGAAAACTGAAAAGCAAGTACAATATCTGGCTATCAGCCTCAGGACACAAGTACAACAACTCAAAGAGAACATAATCTTTCCTCTTGGAATCATTCCTAATTTTACACTCACTGATGGCACATATGCACTCTGGCAGCTGATAATGGTCTACACTTATTACAGCTGACTCCAAACATTTGGGAGATGTCCCAAGGGGGCACTCAGCAAACACTGACTGGAAGCAGAAAGCATCTCTGACATTTCGTACTGCATCTGCCCCACAGTGGGTATTCTCAACTGGGAGGACAATAGGGTGAGAAAACAAAAAATCCCAGAATGGTTTGGATTGGAAGGACCTTAAAGCTCATTTCATTCCACCCCCTTCCACTAAACCTTCAAGCCCCATCCAACCTAACCTTGGACACTTCCAGGGATACAGGGGCAGCCACAGCTGCTCTGAGCACCCTGTGCCAGGGCCTGCCCACCCTCACAGACAGCAATTCCTTCCCAATATCCCATCTGTCCCCTGGAGCATCAACAATATGGAAATACTCTAAAGGTAGTACCTAAAGGATTGACATGACAGCATGACTCAAGAGCCTTTTTTCACAGACCTGTTCCTAAACCCTTTGAGACTATGTGACTGTGTACATTGTCACCTCACTGACATTTAGTTCTTCCCCCTATGGATTAAAAATACTAGAAGTTCTGGACTTTTAAATGTTGCACAGAGAAACTGTATTATGTACTATTTACTTTTTATGCCACAAAGTCTTGTTACCAATATCCACTAAAACTAATTAAAAGGCATTACTTTTCTAACAACAGAACACAAGAGAACAGCCCAAATTCCCTAAAACTGGACAGCTGCAGTGACTCCCAGGTGTAGTTTCCAATCCTCAGGAAAGAGATGATGACCCAGGTGACCAAACAACTACATTAGACCATCAGAGGGTTCTACACAGAGCCAGACCACAGGAATCACACCCTGCATTTCAGTGATGCAGCCTAAGTGAAAGGCAGACCCGCTCCACAGTCTCTCTGTGTCTTTGCTGTTGAGACCCAAATACCTGCACAAACAGGTGATTTTCAACACCCACCATCTTTTGTGAAAACAGGGCTGAAAACCATATCAGAAAGCAGATTATTAGGAATTTGATACACAGAACAATATACGAAAAACTGTACAGACTTCTGATGCTATGCTCTGGGGTGAGGAAGTTTGCTACAAGTTAAAGCTTACCTAGTGAATGGATAGGTCATAGAGAAATACTGATTTAAGTCTAAAATAAAAACTAGAACAGCGTAAGAATATGTGATACAGATAAGGTTTTCCTACTCAGGATATTTAGACACTTAAAACACTGCACATCTACCATCAGAAATAATGAGCAATTAAGAAAATCTTCCAAATACATGAATACATTTTATTTGCTGCACCATCCCAAGGTGCAGCAGCAAATAAAACTCCCATTATACGAATCAGATCCCTCCTAAACAGAGCACAATAGTCTTAAACTTTGAGGCTCATCAAAGTGAAGCAACACAAATCTCTCTCAGTTTGCATGTTTTCACTACCTTCAACCTCAGTTTCAACAGATGGAAGTTCGCCTTTGATGATGAGACAAAGTTGCCAAAAATGCAAAAGTCACATAGCTTTCCAAATAATGGAGCTACTACAATCTTGACAAAAATTCCTTGAATAGACTCTTTTAAAAAAAGCACTATTCTGACCTATTCTTTTGAAAGTAACAAAAATAATTAAAATATGGCACTTCTGAGCTAGAACAGAAAACATTTTTTAATCTCTTTGCTGCTCATAACTGGCAAGAAAAAAAGCCTAAACATTTCTCATCATCTGTAAACGGCACCTTTCCTACACTGCAGTTATTTTGTAGAGCTTTATAATCAATTATACTGCCTTTCTTCCTCCTACATTTGACTTTTAAGCTCCCATAAAATGCAGCAAGCATCCCTAAATGAGTCAAAACATTGTCAACATTTAAATTTCCAAACAACTAAGACTGCACCCTAAAACAACCATAACTAGAGAAAATAAGGGAATTTAATAGAAATATCAACTAACTTGTACTGGCACCACAGGGTGCTACTTAGGAGTGATGTAACTAGATCACAGTATTTCATTTTTCCTCCACATGCATTTATAGTTTTTAATGAAGTGGAAATGCACTGATAACAACCAGATGTTCAGTTATGGATACCAGCTCTTAACAAGCTGCTGAAAGAAGCCTTTATAATTTAAAGCTTTGGGAGCTCCATCCTGCAACAAAATGTTAGCAATAGCTTCTACATAAAAGTCATACAATTAAATACTAACATTGTATCTTTTTGCCGACTATGCAGTTCGAATCATTAGTGTACACTCTTGTGTGCTAACATTAGCAAAACCAAAGAAAAAGCAGAGTATCCATAGCACACTCAAGGGAACCATAAATCAAACATCAACATACAGTAACACAAGTGTTATAAGGGACTGCACAAGTCTAATTGTTGAAAACTGTACTTTCTATAAAATTAAATCTGAAACTTTTATCCCTGGCATTTTGTACAACGCAGCACAGCCCGTTTTTCAGAAAGGTAATTCAAGACATTTTTAATAACTCTCAGACACAGCATCACAATGTTGCAGAGTCCCAGAGTCCCTACTGCAACCTATTTCTGCCTTTAAGCACATTTACCTTTTCCAATACAAACTAACTTTAAGAAAGATTTTCTTAAATTGCCTGTAAAAACTGAGACACTCCCAGAAATGCTCTGCCTCCCGGAAAGGCTCTGCAGCTTTTCCCAACAACAACAAAAAAGTTATGTTTCATAATAAGGGACAGAGATTTGACAGTTATCTTCTTCCACATCCCACATCTTCCTTATTAATTCTGAGAAAGACAATCCACCTGCAATTTCGAAGTATGCTGCAGGTTGTTTTGTAGGCAGAAATGAGCTTATTCTGCCAAAGCTGGTAACTAGAGCAAGCTCAGAGGTGAGTGACATCTGCCCATACTCAGGAAAAGACTGGAGCCTTGAATTCAGTATCCCTGTCAAGCCCAAACTCTTACAATTTAGAACCACAGAATGGTTTGGGTTGGAAAGGACCTTAAAGCTCATCCAGTCCCACCCCCTGCCATGGACAGGGACATCTTCCACTATCCCAGGCTGCTCCAAGCCCCTCCAACCTGGTCTTGGACACTGCCAGGGATCCAGGGGCAGCCACAGCTGCTCTGGGCACCCTGGGCCAGGGCCTGCCCACCCTCACAGACAGCAATTCCTTCCCAATATCCCATCCAGCCCTGCCCTCTGGCACTGGGAAGCCATTCCCTGGGTCCTGTCCCTCCATGCCTTGGCCCCAGTCCCTCTGCAGCTCTCCTGGAGCCCCTTTAGGCCCTGCCAGGGGCTCTGAGCTCTCCCTGGAGCCTTCTCTTGTGCAGCTGAACACCCCCAGCTGTCCCAGGCTGGCTGCAGAGCAGAGGGGCTCCAGCCCTGGAGCATCTCGGTGGCCTCCTCTGGACTGGCTGCAGCAGCTCCAGGTCCTTGTGCTGTTGTTCCCCAGGGCTGGGGCAGCTCTGCAGGTGGGGCCTCACCTGAGCAGGGCAGAGGGGCAGAATTCCCTCTCCCCTGGTGCCCATGCTGAGGATTAGCCCAGGGCATGGGGAGTTTCTGGGTCCCAATGCACATGGTTGAGGCATGTCCAGCCTCTCTCACAGCCTCTGGGTTATCAACAGATATCCCAAAATCCTTCTCCTCAGGGCTGCTCTCCAACCAGCCTGGAACAACCATGCCTGCAAAATACCACACACAGAAGTATCCCAAGCACCTGATGTGACATTGAGAACAAGTTCAAAAGGAAGGAGTGCAAGACAGCTGCACAGATACCCCTGTTCCTACATTCTGAACATGGACATGGCCTTCCATGCTTTAAAAATAATGCTACAGCTTCAGTGAAGGAGAAAAATAGAAGCTTAAACTGGGGTGCAGACATGCAACATATTCACACGGCAGCTGCCAGCTGTATACACTCCTTCACCAAACTGCACCTACAGAACCCAAGGGACACACTAATTGTCACAATCCTCTATTAAGGCTACTGAGTGCTCCTAACAAAATCTTTGCTACTCTGAAAGACACTTTGAAGACCAGCTCAGCATGGAGATTTTAATGGTCTGTCATAACAAAAATTCATCTTTAATAGCAGCTTTACAGACAGACACTGTTACAGTGTCACTGCAAGCTGCCAAAGCTGGCTGTTCTCTCACAGGTGGATCCTAAGTCCTGACACACAAATCATAACAAGTTTGAATATTTAATGTGTTCCACTCAATCTATTCCTTCCCCAAATTCACATACTAGGCTTGCAATTCTCTTGCTTCATTCCAGCTAAAGACAGAAATTAACTACTCCCTTGAAACAAAATAGGGAAAGAATCTCTAGTGATATCTGACCAGGGAGAGGGAGGTAAGCAAGAATAAACTCACTATGAAAACAATCCTGATCACTCTCTTGAACAAAATTAATAATAAACTAATACCTTATAACACCTTTATGAAGAACATAGTTGGACTGTGTTTTAGAGAAAGAAAGTTTTCCAATATCTCCTTTCCTCTACCTACTTCCCCTTCGATGATATGGGACCAAAATTCTTAGTTAAGACATTATCACATTGTTAAATGTATTTTAGTGATAAACAAGACAGTAATACACATTTTTGTTAGTATTTTATTAGCAATCAGCAGCATGCTATTTCAGGAGAAATTTAGCTAAAAAAACTTACATGACAAAAAAAATCCCAACCACAAAATAAAAATCTTCCACATCTCTGTCTTATGGTTTCTGATATAGCTGAATATTAAAATTATGGACAGGCTTTATAATTTTCTATTTAAATATTCCCATTTTATCACTAGGTTTTAGAGTAATCTAAGTGCTTTCAGCAGCTGCTTCCATTTGGAGCAACCACATTCACACAGAAATAGAGATGCTGACAGGTTCAGTTGTTGAAATGGGTGAGGAACAATCATGCTGGTGTATTTTCTTCTGCTGGAAAGGCAGAATAAAGGAACTGGACTGCACACACACAGTGGTACTTCCAAGAAAGAAAAATAAAAGCCTGCAGGATTTATGAACTTGTCTGTATATCACAGTCCTCTCAGCCCTTTGTACTTCCTCTAATCTGCTCCAAACAAAGCCTGTATCTGTTCCAGGAAGTCCTGACAAGCTCTGTGGAATGACACTCTGAATCACACCACTAATTCATTACACTCTACCTACACAAATCCCTCGCGTTAACGTTGACAGAGCTGTATTTAATGACAGCAGTGTTTCAAAAAACATTGCATCTTTGTCAGTTTTCCAACCAAAAGAGCAATCCCACCTACAAAATAGCAGAGCTTTATACTACACTGTAAGAGACAATATGAAACTCTTCCAAAGCCATGATGCTTCAGTTGGGGCACTACATTTTAGGCACAGACTACAATGAAATTTAACACTAAAGACACTGCTCACTCTACCTTTAGTAAAGTTTATCATGGGGAAAAAGGTTAAAACTCATCAGAACACTTCCACAAAAGTGAAAGAACACTTTTATTTCCAAGGAACAAAGCATGCTCTCCTACATAAAACACTGAAGTATGTTTTATGACACATATCCCAACAAAATGTGGAATCAACATCTCTCAAATACAACAGATGCATGAAAAAAAAGCCATATAAACAAATCTGTAGATCTACAGAAACATTCCACTTATTCATTTCTCTTATCCCTTCTCCAGACATCAATTCACTGGAATTTCAGAAATCAGTATTAAATAGCACAACATGATTTATTTTTGCAATTTAAACCCCCACAGAACTGCAGAAGAACTTTAGTTTTCACCTTACTGCATACCCCAGAGCTGAAGTGCCACCTCCACTGTACCTTCCCCTGTACCATGAGCACAACCATTTCCACCAGTTACTGTCTGTGTGCTGACAGGGGTACCTGAAACAAATGGAATAACTTCTGTTGATGGTTTGAACTGCTGTGTGAGACGTTCATCATGTACTTCTTCCAACAGAATATTCAGGGCTGGTACTGGCAGCAGCTTATCATTATGTGTACTGCTCCATCACATGGAACATTCAAATACAACTACATAAACATTATAATCCCATTACTACAAGTTTCATGCTCTCAAATGCTCAGTTTATAAAAGAAGACTTAAAAAAAAAACCAGCAAAAGAAAAATGCCTACTTACAAGAGGGGAATTTCAACAATGAGCTGGATGAGGCAACACAGCAACTCTTCTATGAGGTCTTCACACTCTGTTCCTAAAAAAGAAACATATCAAAGGATTTCTGGGTTTTCAAACACCAAAACAAAGCGAAGATTCAAACACACAGATGCAGATGATCAATATCTTAATTAAGGAACAAACACTAGAAGTTATACCTGTTAAAGGAGATAGGACTTTTTTTCCTGAAATAGAAAGCACTTGAGATTACCAACAGAGAAAATGGTGATGCCTTCGCTTTTTTACATAAAAAAGTAACTAATAACAACTGCATAAATTAAATGAGATGCTGGTATTGTGGGAATTACATTTAGCACATCAAGCCTTCCTTTACTACTCAGAGGAGGTCATATTAAACACTGTTATTACTAACAGTTGAACTAACCACTGTTGACTTCTCACTGGTCCACAGTTAAGTCTCCTCTCAAAATTCCCTGAACTTCACATATTTTCTCACTCAGTTTTATAAACCCAAGCGAAGAGTAATCAGAAGCAGTTTTGTTTGTCTAACATACACTGAGCAATACTCTAAAAGAATGTCAAAAGAATGCAGCCACTGAGCACATCACTGCTGCTCTTGAGTAATACACATACAATTTTTTCATTAATATATATATTTATTGAAGAAGTTTTACACATTTCAATGACAAGTTGGTGCATTTTAAGGGAACAGAAATCTTTCTCTAGTCATACACAATGTGATAAAATGCATGGAGTGATTCAGAATTATTTAAAAACTTGCAACTATTCTAAGCAATAAAACTGGTGGTATTTGACATCAGCAATTTTTAAAAGCAACTGTAACAAAAGACTTTTAAGACTCACTGAGGAAAAAGCTTATTAAACCACTTGAAGTTACCACATAATACTAAAAAAAACCCAAAAGATAAATCCCTTGGTTCATCAGGATTTATTCTGCTTTCAGAAATAAAATTATGATGAGAAACCTACAACATCATAAGGAAGTGGAGGGTTTTATAGTGCTGAATTGCTAAGGAGCAGCATAGCTGATCCTCTGCATTACAGCATCGCAGCATAATAATTACCCAAATGCCTGTTTATTTTGTATTTTCAAATAAATAAGTCCTGCCATAAACACAGCATTATAGCCAGGTTACAGCAGTGTTACTCTGCTTAACCCAAGTCTGTTCTTGAGTCCAGAACTCAATTTGAAGAAGCACACCAGGGGGAATATTCACTATAAAGCAAAATTATTTCTTTCCGCAATCAGTTTATTAAAAACACATTAAAAATTGTCACCTAGTGAACTGCACATTCTAAAGGAAATCAGTTTTTTATCACGGAAACGTGCTTTCCTTTCTATAGAATCCCCCATGAGTAACACAATGCAGCTCCTGTTAGTAAAACCAAGAACTGCTCAGAGCATATAACCTTGGACAGAAACCACAGCCAATAACAGAGCACAGATAATATATTCTAAAGTAACTTGAATGTGACATTTTCCTAAGGCTTTCTGAACCTAGAAAATGCTTATAAAGCAAGACTGCTACTAATTCCCAACAGGTACCCAATTTTTCTCCTAACAGAAGAAAGTGAGAAGAAAAAGGTTAAAAAAGTAAAGTGAGTGCATTTTTAAAACATCATTTCTACATTTACCACACTACATGTACAACTCATCTGAAAAGAGAATAAGGTTATTTGAATATGAAAGAAGGCTTTTCCCTCAAGACAATATCCAAAATAAAGCAAGAAAACACCGGGTTAGCACATTCACGCAGAATGAAAGATGTTATTTAAAATTTTTTAAAAAGCTGAATTGCTGTAATCAATGTCATTCAGCTACAATAATTATTGTATCCTTTTCCCAACTGGGGCACACACATTCTTGTTTAATTTTCATCTTGCCAAGACAATGAGGAGGATGCAAGCCAAATCTATAACGTGAGAGAGAGCTATAAACACAGAACACTCTGTGTTTTCACAAACAATGCCTCTTTCAATAGCAGGATAAAGACAATACACACAAGACTCATTCACATTAATAGATCACATACTTGGATCAAAGACCTGTAAAGCCTTGGGGAAAGTAAGTACAGGGTGAACCTGTCCAAATAAAATTAGAGCAGGGAGAGGAATCATAGGTGCATCTTCTAAACTCTAGTGCAGAAGTGACTCAATCACACAGGTTTTAAAATGTCCACTTATGCTGAAGTACCATTTTTTCAGCAGCTATATTTAAGTCCTCAGATGTGAACTATTTCATTTTGCAAGTAATTTGATGGATTCTGACTTTTTGGTGGGGCTTGTTTGGTTTGGGTTTGAGATATGTATATATACATTTTAATTTTTTTTGGTTTTACTTTTTCAAAGTTACATACATTACAGGCACTGGATTAGCACACACAACACAGGCAAAATGTCTTATGCAGAGGAAAGCAGAGATGCCAGGAGACCCCAATTCTAAAACCAGTCCAGCTCCATCCTCTCAAGAACCTAACTACTACATTGATAAGACCTGATCTGGTGGATGTGCTGAATATTAATATTAATAAAATATTCCAGTATAACAAGGTATATCCTCACCATAGATGCTACTTGTTTTTCTGCCCTGTTACTCATAAAGAACCTGGACACAAGTAATGAAATAAGTCATTCCTTGCAAAATAGACTTAAAGCTTCCTTAGGTTTTGTGGTTTGATCTTCAGCTCTAATGACTCTCACAAACTTCCAGCTTCTACTTAAGAGTGTGAATAATGAGTACATAAATTAATTGCCTTCCCTCATTTCCTTTATGTGATAGCTAAACATTCATGAAATCATTTAAGGCTTTAAATGTGTTGTTATTTTTACACTGTGTTCACCATGTCCTCATACTTGCTTTACTACATCACAAACAGCCCTTAGTACCCTTGTGTTTAAAAACTTCTCTACAGATAATAAATAAAGCTTCCTACTACAGGAACAGGTGAAATGAATTGATGGTCTGATTTAAAATACACTACTCAGCATGTGCTCTTTTACACCTTTGAGTCACAATACAGTTAAAGACTGTGCAGAAACGGGATACAGTGGAAAGATGAATGACTTGTGTTAGTGAGATTAACTCCAGCTTCAGCTGAGCAGATGCTGACTCCAGTTTGGGATTTATGGATATCAGGAATTTTTCAGCTGAATCTTAAAGTATATGGGTTTAGTCTCTCTGTGAACTTTCCTGCAATCAAAATTGTGCAATATTCTCCAAAATTATAAGGAAATTCCCAATTATGGATGAAGAGGCAAAGGCTGCACTTCTTGGGCTAAAGAACCATCTGAAACCTCTCAAAAAGAATGCATTTCTGTTAATGGCAGGCCTTCTTTTGAAGGAAATCAATAAACAGGAATGTTAGCAGGGACTCAATCCAGGGCAATTTCTTCATTAGGCTAAAGTACACCCATGCACTCAAACCTCAAAGAAATCCCTTTTTATGACACAAAGCACAATTGCACAGCTTTCTTCTGAGCCTCAAACACAGTCTAGCAGGAAAAAGTACAAACTGGACATTTAGATAAAGTGAAAGCATATGAAGTGCAAAACCTGGGAGGAGAATCCTTCCAGATAAGGGAATTATAAAAAATGCTACCTGAACAATAGTGGCCATGTCATACAGCATATATTTCTGAGCAGACAGTGACAGGGATATTCTCCATACACAGGACTCTCACAGATTATCATTACACACTTCTCCCTGACTCACCAAATATCCCAGAGCAGGTGCTGATGCAGTGCCTGATTGCAGTGTGAGCATCCTGACAAGCTGACACTGCAGTTACGTGTGCTGAGCTCCCAGGTGCTGTACTTAAATCAGAGAACACGGCACCAAAATATATTATCCAACCAGAAGGATAAAAATGTGATGCTCACAGGGAAACAAACACAACCACAGAGTGATTTCCAAAGGAGTTGTGAGATGATCCTGAAAAGAACAGTAACCTTTTCTCAGAAGGCTAAGAGACTGAACAAAGCATATGAAAATGGACCACAGGGGAGAGAGGCTGTTTGTGTTGCTGGGTGGTTGTAGTGTTCTTTCCAATAACTACTCACCAGGCAGTAAGGAAACACAGAAACTTCAAAATTCAGACACTGTATTAAAGCTTTTTTAAATATGGATATTTTATTTACATCATACAGTTCATATAATAATGTCTTTTATAAGGCTTGTTTTATCATGCTCACAATTGAAGAATTCTAAATAATATCACGCTCTGGTAAATGAAAAAACAGCAAGGGTGACTAAGAACTTAATTTTTAAAAAGCATGTTCACCAAAGATGGTAAAATTTCCATTAAAGTACTAATAAATCCATGTAAAATTAAGAGGAATATAGGAATAATAACATTATAATAATAGACTAATAATATAACAATAAATAAAATCTATAATAGGAATATTCTCCTTCCCGAAAAGTAGAAACCAAAAATTCAAGAAAGCTACACTTAATTATAAAAATACAAACAACAAAACACTTCATTTTCTTCTGTTTACTTTTAATAGGCCCTAGCACAACCACAGTCCATTACAATTCACTAACGATACTCCACTTTCCAACAGCTGAGCGTAAGAGCTATGGGAAGGTACACGCCTTATTAGCACATTCTGTAGACATTTAAAAATAAGATTATTAGGAATCAAACTCAATGGCTACGTAATCTCAGCATGTTATGAACCTCAACACCCTGAGGAAGTTCACAAGAGCCATCTCCAACTGGAAACCCAAAGAGGAGCCGAGGAGAGGCTTGCTTCCTGTCTCACCAGCAGACCACACACAACTACCTTCCTAATCAACAACATCCCATGAACAATCTGCTTAGAGGTAATTGCTAAGTACATTTGTCGTCAATATGCACAAAATTATTGCTAATAAATGTCACTGTGAATTACAGTCAAGTGCTACTAGACGTGGTATAAACATGGGTCTACCCTGGTGACAAAAATCACTTTCCATACCACACTGCGAGGAACTCCCAGTGCAAGGAATAAGGATCGCAGGGGTTCCAGCTGACAATAGTCTCAGTTTTTCCACCCATCCCACTGTGGTGTGCTGTACACTGAAGCAAGAGGTGAGCCGTTTTTTTAATCCAGGAATAAACCCACAGGCAGTCTGCAGGGATAACTTATACACAAGCAGGTTTTCTTTTCCAGTGCATCAGTGAGCTGACTTCCCTCCTGGAGATCACTCATCACAGTTTAAATACATTAAACCATTTCAACATGTAGCACTTAATCTTTTGGCACCACAATTCTAATTTCCCCAGAGCACTGGCAGGCGCCAAGGAGTTAAACAGATTTTAATGAACAGTTTTCACTGCTGATGAGCAAGCAGTGATTTGGCGTTCCCAACACGTGTCCTCGTTGCAGGAAATCCACAGTCAGACACTTTTGGTTGTCCTCACACCATCCACACACACTGCTCTAGCATTCTGAGACTTTTTAGGCTTTATGCAACAAACAACGTGCAATTACAAACTGAACAGTACTTTGACTTGGACTTGGCAGTGCTGGGCTAGCTGTCTCACTTGATGATCCTAGAGGCTTTTCCAGCCTAAATGATTCCATGATTTACACTAAAGCAAAGGAAATCAAGGCTCCCGTGGCAGCATTATCCATCATGCACTCTGTGAGAGCATCTTGATACAGCACTACACAAAGATTTGTGGTCGACAGTGCTCAGAATGTCTTTTTGCTGCACTTTTTGCAGTAACATAACTGATTTTGAACGCATTTGTATTATTCTTATTCAAAGGTAACAGCTTCTTCACTGAGCATCTCTCCTGTCATCTTCCATCTCATGTCACACATACTCCATTTCCTGGACATGAGCCTATTTTAGTAATTCTGCCTAAATTCTGACTTCTCTTATACTCTTGTATAAGCTATTGCCCCCAAATTAAATTTTAGCAATTGTTTTCTCAATGGGTCAATTCTAACCGTAGTACTATAACTTTCCTTCCCTAGATCCCTAAAAATTGCATTAATTCCACTCTGTGGCTGCTGCTGGTTTATGAAAAATATGTGAAAAGATGCATTAAAAAGGTGCAATATCAACGTTCCAATGTTTGTATGTGGTCAGCTTCACACCAATTCTGTTCTGTTCCTCTGAAGAGGACCATTAACACCTTTCAAAATGTATGAAAATCACTAACGCCCAGGTAGGTCTACAGCACCACACTTTTAAAAAAAGCCAGAATAAGCGACACCTAACTCTCTAGTACTTAATTTCTGGTTTTAAAGCAAAGTTTGGGATTCTCAGTCTAAAAAACATAGAACCATTGAATTATTTAGGGAAAAGACTCTTAAGACTCTTAAGATCAAGTACAACCATTAACCTAACTCACTAGTCCAGCACTAAACCATGTCCCTACATGCCATCAGGACATTTAAGTTTCTCAGGGGATGTTTGTTTCACTAGCAGTTGTGTGTACGCACCATATGAGCTTGGTCCTGCTTTCTCTTCATAAGTAAAATGAAGTTGCAGCTCCTCTTCTGACATTCGACTGATGAATACTTTCAGCAAACAGCAAATAATGAACAGTGCATTGTGAGCCTGCCAGATAAAGAGGTGGCTAGAAAAGAAGCAGGAACAAACAAGAATCAGTAATGCTTCACCAGCAAACATGCATCAAAAACCACAAGAAAATAAATGTCAGAATAGACAAAGTTCCTACAGTTAAAGCAAGGAAAAGCCAAAGTGTTTAAGCAGGTAGTCTGCAGTTGATGTTACAGAAAACACAATGGGAATGTATTTAAAAGTAGTTTAGAAAATACAACCTTATCCCTAACTACATTCGTACTATTAAAAACACCACAGCCAACAGAAGTATCACTCTTTGAGGAACTCACCTAACAGTTCAGCAAACTTCTAGAGGTCTCTAGATGCTATGGACTCAAGGCACACAGACATTCAAAAACCTCCGACAGGTTCAGACTTGAAAGCTTCCTTGCTCCCTGAACCTTAGCTTTTTCCCAAGTAAATAGCCTTCAGCTGACAGCAGGCATTTATGGACTTCACGAGCATCATACAGCAGGATTTTCTTATGCAACACACATAAATATTTTCCAAGTTTTCTCAATGAAAGCTGCATAAAATTTGAGTCCCAGTAAGCAACTGTTAGGAAGCCCATACAACACCACAGAGTCAGCTATTGCCTGTACTTCCAAGGTATCTTTGGATTAAAACCTAGAGCTATCTGGGAACAAGTAACTTTTTACTTTAGATGCAAGTGAAACACTTGACGGCACTCCTGGGAACAAGGAGGAATTGCAGCCCCAGATCTGATGAGAGTGGGACATTCATCTGTGGGTGTGAGGGAACAACTACAGAAAGCCTCCTGCAGAAAAACCCCACAGTGCTGCAGAAGTAACCTCTTGGAGTTCTATCCTACTGCTGAAAGGGGCAAAAAAAACCAATGGCAGCTGTATGACATAACTTGAAGGCAGTATTTTGATACATATTTATAGATACAGATATTTGAAATATTTCCAAGATAGAATACTGGCTCATACATTAAGCTTCAACTAAAAAGTTCAGATGATTTTTGAACAGCTCTAAGCCAGTAGTACCCATAGCTTACACCATTTATACAAAAATGTGTTAATCTAACACACAAATATGTACTTTTCCCCAGTAATCTATTTAATTATTAGACTTAATTCCTGTGTTTAGAAAAGTACTAGACACTTGTTCTGTTTCAAACAACAGTTTAAGAGAATTCCAAGGTTTGGTTTGCATGTTAATTAGTAGAGTAAAAAAATTCAAGAGCTAGCAACGATAGGAACATTTAAAAAATTAAATGGCATACACAGCTCTTTTCTGGGAACTTACTTCTGACATTCTGCTGAAATTTTTAACTCTTTGGTTCTAGAAAGAAAGACTTTAATCAATGATCCAAGGTTTCCTGTTCGAGGATTCTTCTCAACTAGATGAGGAAAAATAAGATACAATTACAAAGCATGTGTAAGTTGACACTACCTAGTTCAAACAATATATAGAAAAAACCCAAAATTTCAACATCTTTCATATTTCTAAATAAAGCACAGTATGTCTTGTTTTTCTGTACAGGCATTCTTCTTTCAAGATTTTCCAGTACATGATTTACTAGTCCATAACTGTTCTCTAAATACAACTAATATTAAATAATACTAATAATATTAAATATCCCAAATGAGGGATGCTCATACTGCTTCCTTTCCCAGACTTGTCTACAGCACAACAGCCTCCTGTCACAAAACTGGGCAGGTCTTCACAACTACCTTTTACCTTCCTGCAACACCACTGATCACATTTTATATCATCCTTTCCTTTCATCCTCTAATTCTTTCCTCTTACTGATCAGCTTAAAGGGCAAAGTGAAAAAGACAAAGTAAAGACAGAATTATTTGTTTTAAACCTTTCAGTCATATCAAGTTCCATAAAACAGTTATCAATGGAAGTTTCTAAAGGTTTGGGATATACATAAAAACACTCTTTACACACTGCTTTAATCTTTCTAGTGCAACATAAACAAATAGAATGCTAAAGGCGTGACTGTGCACAGGGATGCTGTTTCCCAATTTTTCTGATAAAGTACATGGAAAAAAGATGGCACAACTTCTTACCTAAAGACTTGCAGACTGAGATTGTGGCTTCTTCCAAGAGCTTTAAGTCAGCACTAGGTATGAGGAAAAGAAAATAAAAATGGTTACACAAGCAACTGGGCTCCTGTACTTGAAGTGAAAATTCATTACAAAACAGTAATAAAATCTCTCTACGAAGCACTTAATTTTTGCCATCCATTAGCTTGTGCAGGTCAGTTTGTACAACCTCCCTGCTCATGCAGGGGCTTCTACACCCAGCAGCCCCAAACTATGTCCAGGTGGCTTTTGAGCATCCCAAGTTCTCTGAGCAACTCATTCCAATGCTCTGTCATCCTAACATCAGGCAGCGCTATATTCTTTTGAAGTACAGCATATTAGGAAACTAATATTCAAAAGTGAATTGTTCATCAGAGTGAAATTATCTCAGTGTCTTCTCCCAGGGAACAAGGGACAGGATGAGAGAAAATGGCCTCAAGTTGTGAAAAGGGAGTTTTAGGTTGGATATTGGGGAAAATTCCTTCAGGGAAAGGGTTGTCCAGCCCTGGCGCAGCTGCCCAGGACAGTGGTGGAATCCCCATCCCTGGAAGGATTTAAAAGCCGCGTGGATGTGGCACCTGGGGACATGGGTCAGTGGTGGCCTTGGCAGAGCTGGGGGAATGATTAGACTCCAAGATCTTCATGGGCTTTTCCAACCTAAATGATTCTGTGATTCCATGAGCATTTTATTACCACTACTTTTGCAGGTCCAGTGCTGCCATGCTCAGCTTGGTGTTACCGAAAATACAAATAGAACAGCAGCCTATAGAAAGAACTTGAAACTCTTTACAAGAAATTTCACGTTAAATGATGCATTTTTGAGAACATGAATAAAAGAAACCTCAATCTGACATTTAACCTCAAGCTAAGCAGCTCTTTCCTTTCAATTAATGTTATTATACTAGTGCAACAATCACATCAGATACAGCAAATTGTTCGTAACTTCATTAATTGCCTCGTGATACGCCTCAGAAAAACATCATCTGAAAAAGAACAATAAAGCACTAAAGCAAAACCTGACAGCAACCACTGAAAGTAAACACCAGCTGCGTCAAGCACATACTTCTGACCTACCAGTGCAGGGCAACTGATCCTCAAAAACATCCTTAACAGATGGGAAAACAAGACAAATCATCAGATACTCTGTTCAGTGCCACATTGAGCAATACGAATATTAATAACTAAAGGGCACCCAGTTCCACCACTCTCATCGTTAAAATTTTTTCCTTCTATCTTGTCTGAATCTACCCTCTTCTAGTTTAAAACTATCACCTCTTATCATATCATGAAGGCCCTACTGCTCAGTGTTTTGGAAGAGATGGTAGAGCCTCTATACAGACTGAATTAACATACAGCCTGACCTTCAGGGACCTCTGAAGTTCAACAAATAAAAGGACAGTCAAAAAAAATTAGTTCAACACTTGCAGTCATAATGCAGCCCTCTTCTCTTTTTAAAGTCCTGTGCTTTTTTTAAATTTACATGGTAATCCAGTTTACAGCACGCTGTTGTGTCAACCTGAGACTATCAGTGGTGCTGCGTGGGAAGCTGCTAAACCAGCTCCAGGGCTGAAAACCCTGTGGAGCCATGCTCTTGGAAGCTGTGGAGTTTGAGCTGTGCCCCAACTCATGAGGACTGGATGATATTGTAGAAAGAGCAGCCAAAATAATTATTTCAAAACCCTTCAAGAGGAAACTATTCAAGATAGAGACATCAAGCAAATTAAGTTTTAAGATGCCTGCAAATTTTCTTGTATATCAGACTAATTTACTGTGTAGTGAGCTGACAGCTGAGACAGCTCTTCATCTACAGCTGAATATCCTAAGACAACTTTAGATTACGCAGATTGGCTTGTCCTGATATCAATTACCAGCATTCATTCTTCTTTTACAAACTGCTTTGAAACACAAGATTCAGAAAGAACAAACTTACACTTTGATATATATTTTAAAAACATTAGACTTGGTCTCAAAGGTGGTCTCTTGTTCCAGCACTACAAACATGCAGAGTAATTAAAAACAAATGGTATTGAGCAAGAACACGCCACCAGCAACTACGGACAACACAGTTTTCTAGGTCTATGTGACCTTGCACTTTTTTAAAATAACAGAAACTTCTAAATTTGCCCAGCTGGCTGCTTGTCATCAGGATTTATTCCTTCCCAAGACCAGGCAGACAGGGAGGGTGAATATTACAATGGACAACAACTCAATAGAGAGTTCTTAGATACTGAAAAATCATAATCTAACACAACATGACCCCTCCCACTATCCAAAGATCCTGGGGACACAGCCAGAGTGGTTATTATAATTGCTCCAGGACTTAAACCATAAATGCAGACATTCAGCTTTGAATTACGGTTCATTTTCTCCCTAATTTCTAAGGTTAGGTTTCAAAGTCTAGCATTCTTACAGATTTTTTTTTCTTCCCTTTGAGTTATTAAAAACCACACAAAGTCCTCAAACAAATTCCACAGAGTTGCTTAATTTCTACAAGTTGCCAGGATCAAAACCAGTGGCAAAGCAAGCAAGGCTTTCAGATCTTCAGCAAAGCTTTTAACACTCAAGTCATTCTTTTTCATACTAAAATGAAGTTTAAAGCTTAAAAATTAACTAAAGCCCACTACCCCTTATTCATACAAGAACACAAAACTGAATTTTGCCACACTCAAGACTAAGCAACAGCTACCACAAAATTTCAGTTCACTCAAAAGAAACACCTAATGAGGGGGAATTACAGCAGAAATACCACCCCAATAGGCACACACCAGTGAAATACTCAGTACTGTTACACCCCCAAGAATGGATTCACGGGGTGAATATCATGGAGGGCTACAAAAAATAACAGCTCATTCCCAAGTACCTGGGGCCAAATTTAGTGGTGACTTTCTTTCCTTTGATTGGGCAGGAAAATGAAGTGAGGGACATGGAAAAAGCTGTCTGGGTATTTTCTTGTGCAGTGAAGAGACAGAAGGTAAATTACATTAACACTCGGGTAGAAAATGCCAGAGCCAAGATTCACAAGGTGGCACAAAAAAAATGGTACAACCAACTGTGGCACTGACTTTCCTCTGCAGTCCCTGTGGAGATGACACCTGGTTCATGAATGAATGTAAGAATGGAAACTCAACACTGAAACATCTGTCCTTTCATTACGCCACACAGAACACTGCTAATAAGTATTCAAATTGTATTTCAGCTCTAACAAGCACTGATAAGGTGAAGCTCCTCACTGCACTGATCACAAACAGAAGTTCAAATTCTGTCCGAAAACCCTCACCTGAGGAATAGAGACTGCCCTGTTGTCAAATATATGTCAAATATATAAGCCTGAGGAGAAGTAGATGAGGGAGCTGGGAAAGGGGCTCAGGCTGGAGCAAAGGAGGCTCAGGGGGGACCTTGTGGCTCTGCACAAGTCCCTGACAGGAGGGGGCAGCCGGGGGGGTCGGGCTCTGCTGGCAGGGAACAGGGACAGGAGGAGAGGGAACGGCCTCAGGCTGGGCCAGGGGAGGTTTAGGTTGGATATTGGGGAAAATTTCTTCATGGAAAGGGCTGTCCAGCCCTGGCACAGCTG
This sequence comes from Corvus kubaryi, assembly GCF_017639235.1. Lineage (NCBI taxonomy): Eukaryota > Metazoa > Chordata > Aves > Passeriformes > Corvidae > Corvus > Corvus kubaryi. The sequence continues at coordinate 498,105 of NW_024581096.1, read as the reverse complement.
CCCAGGGAGGTGGTGGAGTTGCCATCACAGGACGGATTTAAAAGCCATGTGGATGTGACACTTGGTGACATGGGCTAGAACAAAAAAAAAGTAAAGAACAGATTCGTTAAGGATGGAGTGTAAAATATTCCCTGCTCTGTGAGAAACACTTGGTATATTCACAACATAAAAAAGATTATCTGTTGCTAGTAATAAACAGGCCGTAAGTATGAAAAGTAAGTCAACCCCTCCTGCTGATTGATGGCTCTGCTGAGCATCAGTAGGAGAAACCCAGGCACACCAGTAACATCCAGGAAGCTCTGCCCTGGACAAGACACCACCATGGAAAATGGTCATGTGCACATGGAACAAACTCTGAGGGTGGGCAGGCCCTGGCACAGGGTGCCCAGAGCAGCTGTGGCTGCCCCTGGATCCCTGGCAGTGTCCAAGGCCGGGTTAGATGGGGCTTGGAGCACCCTGGGACAGTGGAAGGTGTCCCTGCCCACGGCAGGGGGTAGAACGCGATGATTTTTAAGATTCCTTCCAACTCAAACTGTTCTGAGCTTCTGTGACACCAGCTTCAATCCACGGACCTTTAACACCACGATCACAGTGACCTGGGTGAGTTTGCACATGTACTTCAACTGGCACAACCTGAACTGAACAACCTCACTTTGAGAAAGCAGTACATATTTACATATTCACCAGTTCTATGGTTTTCCAAGAAATGAACAAAAGGTATCACCTGATATGGGGATTCAAATGGGCTGTGAACATACGGGGCAAACAGAAAAGATTCAAAGCAAAGTATTCTTAACTATATAGACTTGACTGACTCCCTTGGATACAAGCAAATATGTGAGGTGCACAGTTGCTTCCCACACACTTCAGGAAAAAATTCCACACTTCACAGGAGTTCCTCCTTCATCCTGTGATCTGACGGCCAGCATTTTCAAAGTACTTAATAAAAGAAAGAAATTATTTTATTTGCTTTTCTTTTTTGTAGATGGTAAGCTCACAGACTTCAGCAAAACTAAAATTAATAGTAGTAAAATTTGCGTCCTTGACAGTGCAGCCATCTTTAAAGAAGATGGTTTTATCTTTGTTTATTTTAGAGGTATCCAAACAGGAGAGGTTTTACAGTGGCAGTGATTACCTTCTGTAACATCTTAACACCATGCCACAAGAATATTTTGCATATCAATTGTCACTACAAACCCTTCTCTATACACAGGCAGTATCTGTGTGACTGCAGCTATCAGATCAGTGGTGAAAGTAAAGAGCAATCAAGGATAATTGTTATTTCATTGGGATTTAATCACTTTGTGTTTGCAATCACTCATCACAGTACAAGAGTTTCTTCATCAGGGAGTTAGTTTTCTGTAAGAAAACCTCTTCTCAGCAGAGGTGGGAAAGAATGGCAAATTGAGCAGTCTATTAGTCAACAAAATTTCATCATTTTCATTGACTGCAGATTTTTATTTTTCTGGCTTCTTACTACTAAAAAGCCAGATTCTGCGGTAAGCTATTCTGGCATATATTGTAAAAAACATTACTTCCAAAAAGAAGAGGATGGAAAAAAAAAAAAGAAGGGGGAAAAAAGCCCAGTGGTGTTATAAATAGGATTATTTTTAAATGGTTGAATTCAGCTACCTTACTTTAAATTTACTAACAATCAGTCTTCAGCAAAACCATAATTATTAAGACAGTGAAGGCTGTTTCCTGACAGCAGCCAGCTTTGAAGAACATGGTTTCATCCACTTTTATTTTAATGGCACCACAATAGAAATTGTTTCAAATTTGCAGAAATATCAAAAGTATCACCACATAACAAGAGAAAGCATTCTGCCTAAAAGCTGCAAACATACTCACACGACAACACCTGCCCTTAGTATGGTAAGAAAAAGACCCAAACCAAAGCAGACAAGTATCCCCATAAAAAAAGGAGGAAAAAAACCAAAACAAGCAGCTTTCCTGACAGTTTTTTCCTCATGGTAAGGCCTTTTTTCTTTGCCATTGAATACAAAACAGAAGAACCAGCCCATTTAGTAAATTCATACTGTGGGAATGCTGATTTTAATGGACTAGTTGGAGGACAGACATCAAAGAATATAAGGCAGCATATGATTTATTGTACCATTTAAAAAATGTACCATGTTAAAGCAACATAAAAGCTTCTCATTTTTATGTCTTTCCATTAAAGGCCCATGCACATTATTCTTGAACCAGCAACTCATTAATAACTCTGGGGAAGGAACAAAGCAGAACAGTAAATATTAAGCACATGATTTTCAGCAAGTTCTGCTTTAGTTAACTTTAAGTTTTCCATCAGAAAATAATTGTAACTAATACCACCACTAAGGAGGAGGTTGCATTCTTGGTAGCAAATCACAGAAAAGCCAGACAAACACAAAGTCTGCCTAGACTGAGAACTAACACTCCAAAGAAAACCTCATAGCTCTTAATCCTGACAGTAACAAAAAAAATCATCCAGAAAAGCTGTATTTTATTTTCCAATATCCAAACACTATTGGATTGATATGTCAGTCACCTCAAGTATAGAAGTGGCAGATTTAAGAGGTTTTATACAATTTTAATTCTGCTCCCATGAGTCTATTCTGTGCAACAAATAAGGACCCATGAAGGAAAAAAAAAAAAAAAAAGAACATGCAGGAGTGTGAAATTAGAGCACCAAGTACTTCCTAATGGCTGAAACCAGAAATGTCTCAGCAGACACTTCAGCAGTACCTGCTTAGCACGCACGGTTTGCTTTATGGAAGAGGATATCACAATAAACCTTTTACAGTGAAAAGCATGAGGCAACCTAAAACTAAACTGCTGGAAGCTGTTCCTTTGGCGATCATTTATGTCTGCACCACTTATCTGCTCCCACTCCTAGACTGTGAAAGGCCCCAGAGGCTTTCTTTACCTGCCAGACACCCAGGCTGGCTCTGGCTGTTACTACTCACTCTCGCCAGGGGAGTCACAGGCAGGAAGCAGGGGTTCACCATCAGCTCATTTCTGATTACTGACAGCTGATATTTCCTCTTAATATTTCTCTAATTATTAAGAAAATCAATAGTATGAGAGGAAGAACTAGTAGCCCAGAAAGGCAGAATATTAAACTCCTAGCAGCCAGTTCTGCTTTGACCACACACTTTCCTTGGTCATTTTTGGATGGCACAGCAGGTTTAAGCAATCCCACCTTTTAGCCCAAAAGGTTGCTGCGTCCCAAAAAATCAGTCCCTCATTGTGCCAGAATTGTTTTGTGGTGCAAAGCTATGAATCACTCAAGGGAATTATCGTGGCTGAAAAAATAAACACTTCTGCTGTGTTGTTTTCCAGATAGATTAGTTCCTGATTAAACCCGCAGAAGAACAAAATAAACACTGGAAGAGAGAGTGAAAGGGAGAGAGCATCTTGCATCAGTGTTGCTGACAAAGATACAGCAACTTTGCAGTCAGCAGCACTGGTATTTGGCAAGCTTTATTCCATACAGAAAACTACCTTGTGTCCTTCACAGAAACAGACCAAAAAGCCAGCAGGACTGAAAAAGTAAAACCCAGGAAAGAAGGCATGGCTGAGAAAATGAAATGCTAAACCATTTCACATGGAACCAGAAAAAGAGAGATTAACACATTCAGTCAGGTAGAGGTCAGAAAAGAAACCAAAAGAGAGAATAAAGATGAGACATGGATAAAAATGGGAAGACATCAACCAAACTGAAAGGGGAAAGAGAGAAAAGAAAAACAAGGACAAAGAAAGAAATACAAAGTGCCAAGACACACAAAGCATAAGAAAATGAAGACAGCAGAGCACAGAAAGTGGTGCTATTTTAAGATCTGGTATCATGTCTCCATGTTTCTCAGAGTAGAAAGACAGTAATTCCCCATCTCTCAAGCCAAAGCACAAAGACTACTGTTCCACAGAAGATCCAGCTCTGTTTGACACTTGGGATCTACAATTCCTGGACTAACTGGGAACAGCTTCTGTAAAGCAAAGCACTAGTCACAAGCTCCTAACTAGAAAAAGCACATGTGGAAAAGCGTTAAAAACCCCACAAACTTCCTTACGCACACTGATTCAGATTCCCCTTGAAAGCCTTCCTTGCAGGTACTGTTTTCTTGCTATTGCCAAGGCTTCTTGACAACAAGGTGAATCTGTTGGGCATCTGTTGCAGAAAAATCTACCCCAGCCCCACCACTTCCCCAGCTTGCCAGTTTTCGCTTGGATAATTTTTGTTTGGCTGATTGCTTTTCCTCCCAACATGAATTTTCCTATCGCTTCCTCTTCTAATGTTTTTCTCCTCCTCCTCCCCTACAGTACTGACATATGTAGAACAGAATTATGTCCAAAGCAGTACCCAGAGAAGACAGCCCTCTTCTCCCTGAGGATGGCATTAGTCCCATCTTTGCAAAAACTTGAGGAAATAGGTCTTTTACTCTAAAACATCACCAACTGCCTTCACAAAAAAACAACACAAAACACTTACACAGCTCTCTATAATACTAGCAAACAGTCACTAGTTTTGCAACAGACAACTGGAAAAAGTGAATTTAAAAGGAGAAGAAACCTGTAAAACTCTGTCCTATTCGACAGGTGAAAACTGGCTCCGTTCCACAGAACACAAACAAGCATCTTGCTCCTGACTCTTAAGCCTCATTAAAAACAGAGTTAAGGTGATAATTTGGAAGCTTTCAATCTCAGAAATTGACATTGACCTCTATTGTTCCATTCCTGCAGGCAAGGTTATCTGATATAGACAAATGCTGAGGGTGCTGTGCAGCCGACATCGTCTGATTTCGCTTGCCAGTGGTTGCCTCAGGTAGATACAACTAAATGGGAACTTTCTGTTTCCTTCCATTACTAAGCTGCAGAAAAGATGTCTCTAAAAATACTTCTCTAGCTGCCAGGCAAGAGCACCATCTGGTGTTCAGCTAATTAAAGCTTTCAACCTACGTTTGGATCATTTTACTGGTCTGCTTGTTTTTTTAATTATGTTTCTTGTTTGAGGTTTTTTTGTTTGGTTAGGTTTTTGCTTTGTTGATTTGGGGGGTTATTTTAGCAAATTTACTCTGCACTGGATCTGAATTTCATGAAACAGGCATAAAAACCAAGCTAAAAAAAACTCCTTAACTTTCATAGGGGAAAGACGAAAAATAGAACCAAGAGAAATTGGTGGGGTTTTATATGTAATTATTCCCCCTTAAAAAACCCAAACAACAGAATATTATGTAAGTTCTTAGAATGCTGTCAATCTTATTAGTCATGGGTAGGCTGTAAATAATTCTTCTCTTCAAGGATCTTAGAGGAAAAACAACTGCTTTCTCACACACTCCCAGTTCAGTACTGCCCTTTACCAGCTTTGCAGCCATCCACAACTCTGTCCCTTCTTCCTAACCTCTGGCTATTCTCTCCAGGCAGAAGTCAAAATACTTCCTCCTTCTCACTCTTTACAAAAATAGCACCTAGTAAATGCCTCCCAGTTATTTACCTTAGCTATCTTCCATTCCAGTTGCCCAAACTTTCACTTACAGAAAAGCACCCGTTCTACATTGAAAACTGTAATAACAGTTTAAGTAACACCTGAAGGTAATAATATCAGATTGTTCTTGTAAGACTGATAATCAACACACAGGCCAAGGAATTTAGCAATGGAGTTGGGTTAACAGAAGTTACAAGAACTTCAATTTTCTATTTTGGGAGATGTGCTATGGATCCTCTAAAAAACACTGACTTTATTTATATCAACACCACTTTCTGGAATGAAAAGGCATTCAAAGCTTGAATTGATATTTAGAAAGTATCTTTATGGAGAATATACACCAAATTTCTTTTCAAAATGCAAAAGGGGGTGAAAAAAAGCCATACAGACTAAGCAACTCAAAAGCTAACCTATAATTAAATCATACAAGTACAGTTCACTCTAAGTTGAGAGAGAACATCAAATGTTGGAATCTTCAGCAAATCCAGTCAACCCAAATGCTATATCAAAGAAAAAGAAAGCTTCCTAGAACAACAAGAAAAAGAAAAAAGCTTCCCCCAACACTACAGACCCTATTTCTGATCTTTACCAGGAGAATGAATAGCAATTACAGCTATTATGAAGAAGAACAAAACCCACAGGAATGGAAGAGGTGGTGGAAAATGCTTCCAAACTTAGAAACAACAACATATTTTACACAGGCATTTATTCCCCTGCTACCTAAAACAGGAATAATTAACATAACCACTCATTTGCTTTCAGACTGGTCACTTTTATAAACATACTATCAAAGTTAGCTCTTCAACACCCTCTTACCTGTTTGTTGGAGTCGTGAAGCTAAAAGACAGAAGCTGATTCCAGAATGGGTCATTCTCGGAGATGGGCTCTGATCCTGACAGTTTTTGTAAGTACTCATTTTCTGGAAGCTCACTGATGCTGCTGCTATTTGCTCCCATCTTCTTTATTTGGCAAATCTCTTTCTAAATTTTCATTCCTTTGAGAAACAAAAAAAGAAGAAAGAAACATTTTAAGTCTTTTGTACAAATAAAGAATACACAGACCCTGAGTTAGCCACCAGTACAGCTTTAGATCACCCCCTTGAAAAATGACTGAGATGTAGGAATCAGGCGCATCGGAATATATTAGAAAGACTTCCTTTCAACAAAATTTGGATAATAACATCTTTGTCCAAGGAAGATAAAAGTTTCTGTGCTACTACTTCAGTCATCATATCACTTGTATTTTAATACATTATACTCAGCAAGAACACTGCAGCACAGTTTTCTCAGTACCAAGGCTGCTAACAGTGAGGAAAACTACACAGAATTCACAATTTTAACAGGGGTGTCAAGCTGACATGCTATTCAGAAACGTATTTTCAAAATTAATATGCACAGAAAGAAAATTACTACTTCTGTAATGATGCAGCTAATTCCTGCACACTACCAATGACCTACACCTTTAAAGTTCCTGCCCTTCCAGAGTAAGCACAGCTCTTATCATGCTGTTATCAAGCAAGCAAAGGTACTACTGACCAGACACGAACCTCCTGATCTCTGTAAAATAACATGGTACCTTCCACGGCAACTACTTTAAGGGGAAAAATCCATAAAATGAACACATCAGAAACACAACTGCTTTTTGATGGAAGACTACAGAAGCTGGCACTCCAAACCCCCTCACTATATGTGTTGTACTTGATCTGTGCGAAGAACGAGAAGCTTTGATTTCTTCATGCTGCTTCTCATCTTTATAAACAATTTAATTAAAGAAAGAAAACCACCAAAATGCTATCGACTATGTCCCAGGTATGATCCCAAGCACCTCACATCTTTCCAGGGCATCGGCTTCAATAATCTTCCATCTTTTGGGACAAAATAACTGTGACAGGTTTAAAAGCTGGTATGAAAAAAGGCATCCCCATCAAGATAAAAGTGTTGTGCAACTTTACTGTAACCTAAATACTCACTCCTGAGCTGGCATAAGACACAAGAACAGGCACAGATGTATCAGAAGATGTAAGCTACTACCCAGCAGCAACTCTTCCCTTGATTTCTACAAAGATGCATATACGAGGTATCAGATACAAGGTATCAGATACCAGAATCACGACTGTACTGACACTCTTAAAACTCATCAACTTCGCAGAAGCAATTGCTTCCGGAAAAGACAATTCTAATAAAAGTTCATAGCAATAAAGAACTGTACAAATATGAGGAAAGGTGCACTAAAAACAAACAAGACATGCAACAAATACCTGCAACATTAGCAGCCATAGTGGAAGTTCTTGAATTCATATTTGAGATTTAGAGCAACTGCATAGTACCCAAATGTGTCAGAAACAAAGGGCCGGCACCATCACAGAGCAGAATATAAGATATACTAAGTAATAAAGAGATCTTTAAAATGTGAACTCCTATAAAAACAAGGAAATTGGTGATTATTTTCTAAATTTTATCTGTAGGAGACTCTACAGGCTGGAAATACAGCACTCCATACTCCTTCCCCCTCCATTTCAGTATTCCATCCTCTACCACCACTGTTACCTGCTCTAGAAGACAGGATACAGTACAACTGAATGCTGACCCTGTCCTCCTTTAAATTGTCTCAAAGACCCTTTGCTCTTAATTTGTTGTACCTCCAAGATGCTCTCAGGGAGCTCTGTTTTTAAAGGGTCCGGGTTTACACCACCTCCCTTCACACCTGACCTTATAACCCCATATAACCTCTCTTAGCAAAAAGCTCTGAAGACACTGTCTATAGCACTTGAAAAAGCTGTATTTGTCACAGGGACTACCAGTAAGAAGAGAAATCTGAAGTAGCCTAAGAATGAAAATGAAACTTCATGCCAGGGAATTCTGTGGAGAAGCATTAAAGAATTATAACATACAATCAGCTTAAGAGCATTTCCAGAACTTAGGCTGAATACTCACTCACAGAACAGAATGAATGCATCTTACCAGAACACAAATTTTGCTGCCCTGAAGGAAAAATCCTCACAATCAGTGTATTCTACCCTTCAAACAGTGCCAGTCAATACTAAAGCTATAAAGCAGAAGAAAAGCCAATCGGTTAATATGTGAGAAAAGTGGATCATTAATTAGAAGAATGAAGATTCAGCATGTACATGGACATCTCAGCTCCGCACCCCCTGGTTTCCAGAATGGTTTGAGCTGGAAGGGACCTTAAAGCTCAACCTGTCCCACCCCCTGCCATGGGCAGGGACACCTTGCATTGGACCAGGCTGCTTCAAGCCCCATCCAACCTGAACATGTTTGCAACATGTTCAACTACTGCAAAAGCCAACAATGATGCTGTTGGCCCTGGACCTGTATTTTGACTCAAGCCCCTTCCCTGTGCCTAAACTTAAAGGCCCTACATTTAAACCTTTATTTCTTGGACAAAAGACAAGTCTAGCCTCTGTCTGCTTCAAGTTCCCATTCTCTGCTCATGTTTTCCAGCTCACTTGCTCCAAGACAAACAACTAATGGTGAAGAGAACCAAGAGGCAGCTGGAGCCCTGCATTCAAATCCCTCCACCTTAACCTGGAACTCTGGAGTTCTCCATGCCAGAGCACTGACAGTGCCCAAAGTTCTTAACTGGTTCTCCTAAGATGAGTCACCATATTCTCTATTTACAAGCTACCGTTGCAGCTCGCTGCAGCTCTCAAAGCCCCCCACTTAAACCACTTTCCAGCAATACCACAGCAACTGGTACAGGTTTCAAAAAATTCTTGAAAAGGAGTCATGCTTGCTTTCCAGATTTCCTACAGCATGTCAGCACGTTCAATACCATTAATAATCCAAAATAAAGAGGGCTTTAACAGCAAGTCTTTGCAAAATTTTATTGTCTCTTTTCGGAGTCAGTGTCAAATCACAGTGCCCAAGAACATGCCCAGTTCCATGGCCACAGCCACACTCCCAAGCAACATGACAAGCAATGGAGCCCCTTGTAAGCCCTCCAGCCCTAATGCCCAGCTGGCTCCATCCAAACTGCAGAGAACACGTTTGATTCCATCGACCTTCCCCAAAGCGACAGAAAAATAAGGCACTAGCTGATTATTTTCTCCTCTAAATGAAAATAAATATCAAGCCATCTGGACCTGTCAGAATAATCCACCTGCTAGCTTGAGCTTTCAATACTTGATAGTAGTTTGTAGATAAGGGGACTTGGCAAGCTTTGACTTCCACTCATTCAAGAGCCAACAAATCTTGGAGCAATCAAACAAACATACAGATTTTTTCTCTCTCCTATATCCCAGGTGGTTTCTTTCCTCTCTTAAGTACATTACACTCACTATACCCCTCTGAAGCAAAAATCTCAGCAAGTTGTACTGATCCTTCCTGTAGATGACCACACTTACAGACACATACAGCTAACTCCTTCCTTCAGGAACTTGTGTTATCCCAAACCTTTATGAAGCGCTCTGCAATGACTTCATGATGCAACCTGAGCACCTTCAGCTCCTACAACCTCAACAGCCACAGGCCCTGCTGTAAGTAGGCAAGACATTTCTGAGGAACTCCAGCCATCAAGTAACCCAGGAAATTCTCCTTCGAAGTTCATGAATATCCTACGGAAAAAATGTCTAAAAATAATTTAAAACAGAAAAAAAAATATCAACGTTTAATTTCCACGCATTTTAACAACAGTAACAGATTAACCCCAATGCTTTAACTTAGCTGGTTACATGCTAGCCATGATCTCAAACACATTTCCAGGACAGTTGCTACTAAAAAATATTAACTTAAAAGGCAGTCACCACCTTAAATCATTTTCAAACATGCTATTAAATGTTTATTTTAGAAACAGCTGCGTTTAGCTGAAAAGATCACTCAAATAAAACATGTAACCACTTAAATGTGCACACTGCTTTTAATTAAGAGGCACTGCCTCTGTGCCTGTTAAGGCAGTAGAGGTTCAAGTCTCTAGATAATAATATAAAGGGTATGTCAGTACTTGGAATAGAATTACAGCAGTATTTAAAACATTTATTTACCCATGATTTTTCCTACACTTGACTTTCGTAACAGCCCTCACTGCACAGAAAGGCTGCTCCAGGGGATCCCAAAGAAACTGCAGAAACACAAGGTTAAACAGCTTCTGCTTCCTCACATGCTGAAGTGGGACACCCCAAGAAACACCAAATCACAGGAAATTCTCTTTCACTCCAAGAAAGTCAGTCCTTGCTCTAGCAGTAAATTACCAATGAAATCTAATTTCTTTTTCCTTGAAATACACTAAATAAATGCACGGTTCATTAAAATAAAATTTTTTTTAAAGCCAATCTAATTTGCCAGCCCAGCTGCCTACCCAAAAAAAAAAAAACACAGACACAACTTACTAGCAACTCATTTAGTTTACCTCGGTGTTATTACACCCCCAAAGAATCACAGCCTGGTCTGCAAGTGTCATTCTCTATTAAATCCAGCATCTGTTTAGTCCCAGAACTTGGCTCCATGATGCAGCAGTAGAGGCTTTAGAGCAACACAAGGGAGTTTGTTTTGCACATCAGGACTCATTCCAACCTCAAATTGCTAGGGGTAGGTATAAATATCAAGTTTACTGTTTCTTCTAGAAGATTTTAGTATTAATTATCAACAATGCTAACAAGAATATAATTTTTCCTCTAAAAGGAAGTTAAAAGCAATTCAGCAATACAGAGATGCCACGTATGAGCTCCTAGGTGTAACTAGAGGTACAGATGTGTACTGTTGAACTTGGGAAAAAAACTCATCATATTCTCTATATCTTCTATTTAAATAATTTTAGACAAGTAATTAGAGATCCTTTTGGGATTTTATCTCCTACTGGTCTCACAAACTAATTGCCAATGCTGGAATTTTATCTGTGCAGTACAGTGAGTTCCCCTTCCAAAACTATGCTTGCCATGATAGTTGAGCTGAGTCTGTAGACAACTTGAATATCGATTACATATAGCTATGGGGTTTTTTAAAATTACTGCTTTAAAGTGCAAGAATTTGAGGTGGTCATGCACATGATTTTACAATGTCATCTGAGATCTGGTCACTAGGTTGGGTCTTTAACACAACCACATGAAAATATTGAAAACATTTGAAAACCTAACAAAAAATTCATTTCCATACATAGCAGGACTCTGGTTACCTTTACAGTTCGCAGCTTTATGAACTAAAGCAAATGGACATCGTTTTCCTTCCAACCAAAGCAGCCAGAGCCACTGTAAAGATGAGAACATGAGATGCAATGCTGCCCATTCAGTATTACCAAAGCACTGCACTAAGGTTTTTGGCTGATTCCTACTTGTATCAAGACCTGCAGGTTTCAGACCATCTTTCACCCATGAGACATTAAAGCATCCCACAAAATCCTAACATAATGCTTGCCACAGAATTATGAGACTACTGCAATATATTTATACGTAATTCTCCATACAACAGAAAACACAGAACTTACATTAACACTATGTATTGTTCAGCTCCAATATTTGAATTTTACTGCCCACACAAGATATTTGAATTCTGACTACTCACTCATGTTCAGTAATATTTCATAGATTCATAGAATGGTTTGTGTTGGAAGGCACCTTTACAGGCCATCTCATTCCACCCCTGCCATGGGCAGGGACACTATCCCAGGTTGCTCCAAGCCCCATCCAACCTGGCCTGGAACACTTCCCACAGATGGGTTAGCCACAACTTCTCTGAGCAACTTTGTAGTTTTCTAGGCACATTAAGTGTTTATTCACTCACGCTGCTTGGGGAATTGTTTTGGGGAAGTTTTGGTGGTGCTATCAAGGCTGAAAAAAAACCCCAAGAAATGAGATATTATCTTTCTACAAAGACAAAATGCAGTTATGCAAATACTTCATTCATACTAGGACATCATTCACTAGTTTTCACATAAAGAGGTACAAAACTGTAAGAACTTTGGTTTTACCAATTAAATTGGTAAGGTTTTGCTAAGCAAAACTAATGATGCAGAAATATCTGGCAATAACAATTTACGCCAGTAAAAGGGATCTTTAGGGAAAAAAAATCTTTACAATCCTCAGACTTTAGTAGTTTTTGCCATTTTAAATCAGAGAAGAGCATTGAAATAATCTTTGTTTTTAAAGCATGTTAATGAGTCAAAATATTCCAGCTATAACTTAATGCCTAGCAATCTTCAAACACTATCAAACCACTGTTAAGAATTCACCTTCTCTGATACACAAGTTAGCCACAACCAAGCAGCCTGGGAGATTTCAGAATGGAATAAACGCATCCTTCATGACCATTTAAAGAAGTTTCCTACTGTTTTTAAGTTAATGAGTTACACAGGAAAGACTGTTTCTGCTCATTTTACTTTACACTGATTGGTAATTTTCCTCCCCGTTTCTACTGTCTTTTCAGCAACCACTCCTTCCACTTCTTTCTCCAGCTCCCTTTACCCACCCGTTTTACTTTCACATGCTGACACTGTTCAGACTCAAAAATCTCCCCCTGCCAAAAAAAAACCCAAACCACAAAAAACACAGTTTTGTGAAAAGTAGCAGACAGGCAAGCTGCTTTTGTGAAAAATACAAAGATGAGCTCTTTTAGAGAACCTTGGTTGACCATGTAGAGGTCTATCTTTGCAGCTTGGGGGCCAATACCATCTCTCATGGCTTTCCAGATAATCCTGTCTTTCCTCTACCCACTACTTTTCAGACACTACCAAGTTTGACGGCTACTGTCACGGATCATGATACAACCCTCTAACCTATCTTTGCAGCAGCACTGCACACTAGCTATTCACCAGGTACCAAAACATCTTCCTACAAAGCTCAGCACGTTAGGACAGAAGCGCTTCTGGATGGCAGTAAGAAATGCAACGGAGTTATGAAGTGCTCCCCACAACGCAAAAAAATAAAAAAACCCCAACATCTTAAGGTCTTTAGGCAGCTCTCAACATAAATTACCTGACTTGCCCACTGTTTACTCAGTTGGGTGAACAAATACAGCATCTCTTTTGGTTCTCCTGCTCTGTTCTAGTGCCTTCCCCCTCCACAGTAAGAACCTGAATCAAGCAGCAGTGCAGTGACATCAGCATGGTCCTTCTGGGTTCCACTGAAGCCTTGCACGTAGCAGAAGTGATTAATCTTGATAGATTTACTGCAGGCAAAGAAGGCCCCTCACAGGGAAGGCAAGCAGCTGAAAAAACGAGTGACGATGCTGTGTTTTCTGCTCCAGTTCCTTTTCCACAACATTTTCGTGGGAGTCAGTCATCAATAAAAGCCTAATTCTGAAGAGCACAATCTGCTTCCTTCATATCCCACCTACGGGACAGTTGTTCTCCTCACAACTGAAGAAGAGATTTTTCAAAACCTTCATGGTGAGACAGAGTATTTCAAGCAGAAGAACTTGGATGTGAGTGAGCCCAGATGTCGTGGTGCTTCCCCCAAACTGCTCAACAAGGGACGCTATTGTCTTTGACAGCTCACCCTACACAGTTTGTCACATTTTAATAAAGTGCTCTGAAAGGATGACAGAAAAGTGAAAACCTAAATTCTATAAATGAGACTAAGACGTACTGATCTTGTTTCTCAGTGTCATCTCAGAAAACTAACACATTTTCATACACTCTTTATAATAATATCTAATCTCTAACCTCCAGGTTACTGGTGATCCATTCTGCTGATCTTTAATCACCAAATCTACTAATTTTGATAAGGAGATGCTAAATTACTAATCTCAAAACACTTTATTTCAAGTGAACTACTAGTCACCTTCACAAGTCACCTTCAAAGCCTTGTCCTGAACTGGAACTACTGACTCATAGGAGGAAAAAAACAACCTTGCTCAAATTTCTTTTCTCTAAAGTTATAAGAGATCAAAAATATTTTACACAAAAATGCCATTCCAGCCTTTCACCTCACAACAGGAACTTCTGATACAGAGTGCTCTAAAAAATATTAAAATGTTACCTGATGGCCCCAAACTCCAATAAGCAAATACAGGCTTGCAGCAAAATAAACCCCAAAATTATCATATTTCCACCCAACATGTATTGGCCTTTCCATGAGCACGTACCCAATAGTGACACAACTAATCTGTATGAAGCTTTTGGTCCTCTATTCCCTCAGTCACCGTGTTTTATCAGGGCAGGGCAGCAGGCACGTGTCAAACCTCTTGAGGAAGCTTTTGCTGAATCCTGCGTGTGAATCTCACAAATGCCTTTCTATTAAGAACTTCAGAGAGCTCCTACTTGACTTTTACAGGTAAACAAGCATTTATAGCATTTAAGGATTTTTTTGCCCAATTTACAAACAAAGCAATTTATGCAACAAAACATATCTCTAGTACATTAATACAAAATCCCATGAGATCAATTAAGGAGTCCTCAATTTTGTTCATTTTAGTGCTGGCAGTTACACTCCCAAATTTCCCTGAAGGCTCAAAAACCTCTACATATATAAAATTTATTAAGACTTAAAATTTAAAGCTACAAAAACTATAAAGATCACTTTTCTGTTGAAATTCCTACACAATATGTTATAAAATAAGTACTGCACCAAGCCTACCAATCTGAGAGCAGAATGTCAGCATCAGTGTTACAACAACATTCTATCACAGAGGGGAGGAAAGGTGGTGTGGGGACAATTATAAAAAAATTTAATTATTAAAAAAGTTACCTCCATCCTTACTCTTACATTCCAATACCCCAAGAAAAGGTCAGCACTTAAACACAGCTACTGTGTTTTGGAGTACATGCAGAAATAAATTCTTTAATCCAATTAGTAAACACTGTCAGAAAGGAAGAAGGCTGGGTCAAGCACACCTTGTAATTTCTGTGTAAAAGGCTCTACACCTGTTACAAAACTATTACAGGTAAATAACACATTTTTCAAAAGTTTCAAGAAGTGAAAATTCAAATACTATCTCCACTCTTTGCAGTGGGCAGGTATTTCTGTAAAGGTTTTGTTTGCTCTCACCAGTGAGATTCCTGCTGCCAGCCAGGACAGGTGTGCTGGAACTATAAAATGAGAACAACAAACTGAACTTTAAACAAGAATATCAAAGGGATATGGAGCTCAAAAAAAAAGCAAATCAAGAATATGCACAACCCATACTGAGACCTGACTTTACAGCTTAAGAATATACTGCTCATCAGAATCAATGTTGCTGGTTTGACCTTACGTTCTTACCAGGATCAGAAAGAGAGTTTTATTACCACAAATACAGCAATGGTTTTCAAAACCAGTTTTACACCAACTCCCTGATAATCTGTGAAGGATTATAGTGTTGGAAATCTTGTTCAATATGAGAATGTTTTGAGGACTCTGCCCCTTCCCTCTTTTTTAAAAAAAAAACCCTCACTATACCTATCTAAAAATAAATCAAAAGTAATTCACTCTTTCTACCATAATTAAAAGGGACAGCTGGGTTGAATATGACACAAGCCAGAATAAACCTAGCATGATCTAATAAATCAAGTAGCTTCTATATGAAAGGAATGTTAAGATTACTGTTACACACAAATATTTCCTCCATCTTTCACTATCAGACGTAAGTAAAACCTGCCTAATGGCCAAAGCAATATTTCAAAAAGATAACTCAACCACCTTTTAAGCTTCAGACAGATGCTCAGATGTTCATCAAAAGGCCTGCATTTGTTTCAATATTGGTATATTTTAATATATTTCAAAGCTTACACAACTATTTTGGTATCTGTACTCTTCCACAATTTGGGCATTAACCATATTTTTGCAACAGGATTATTTGTCTCTGCTTTTAAAGTTTCTCACAGCTGAAGATCTATCTACAGCATTAAAAAGCATGTTATGCAGAAAGACAAATCTGTTTTGTATGTGTAATAATTTTACATTATATTACACATCAAGATTTGTATCACCTATCTTCAGGATCCACTGCAAATTAAATTGCACTTGCCAGGGTGTGGGATTACTTCAAGGTGCAATAGACTTTCCACTCTAGAGAATACTCTTTAAAAAATACTGTTAAAGTCATTAATCATCTCCTTTGACATCAGTTCATCAGACACCAAACAGCATTTCTTCCATTTAGTGACTTTTGTCAGTCATCAGCATGTTAATAACATCTTAACATCTTAAAAACACAGCATGTTAGAAACTGCCAGAGGGCAGGTTTGGATTAGATATTGGGATGGAATTCCTGGCTGTGAGGGTGCTGAGGCACAGGTTTCCCAGAGCAGCTGTGGCTGCCCCATCCCTGGAAGTGTCCAAGGCCAGACTGGATGGGGCTTGGAGCAACCTGGGACAGTGGAAGGTGTCAGTGGAAGGCCCATAGCAGGGGGTGGAACTGGATGATCCTTAAGGTCCTTCCCCACCCAAACCAGTCTGGGATTCTATGACCTCAGAATTTTCCTACTAATCTGATAAAATCACTGGAAGGAAGCACCAGAGCCATCTGAGTATAGCAATAATTTGCTATAAATATTTTTTTTTAGAGATTTAGCAGGAAATATGAGGGATTAGAAGCTCTGCTAGTAAAACATCAGCACAGGACTGGAAGAGGAGGAGTTGAGGGATGCTTCAGCCAGGTGAGAGTGCTGAGCTGGGTCCATCATTCCCTGGGCAGTCCATGGGCCTCTGCTGATGCAGCAGCAATGGAAAAAGAAAACAGCCCCTGGAAAGGACAGCACGAGGCCTTCCCAAGCTCCTGACAATCTAAGGAGCAATGGCAATGTTTTAGTCGCCCCAGCTGGAGCACCTTGAACGTTTTTCAGTTGGGAATTGACACAACGTGGGATTACACAACTCTGCATTGGGACACTGGACCCAACCATCCGGGAGCCTCTTTCCGCTCTCCTGCACTCCAAAAGTGAGCCCTGATGGAAATATCAGCAGCTTACTTACTTCTGCAAATACCTACAATGATTAGAACTGCAGCCCAGCACGTTTCCCTCAGCACAGGAGAAGGGAAAAATCAGATTATGGCCCCACGAACTCCCTACGCCCAGCACAAGAGATTAAAAAGAATAAATAAATAAACAAACAGTGCTTGGCACGAAGGCATATGAGGTAATACAAAACCTGGCAACTAAGGTGAGATACCAATTCAATTTTAAACTAAAATATGCCTCACTTTTGATAAATATTATCACTCATAAGTATGAAAACCATGTGGTAGAAGTGAGGAGGCAGTGAGCCCCAGAAGATCTGAGATGCTGCAGAGCACTAGAAAAGCCTCTGGTTCTCAAGAACAGGATGGAAAATAAGTCAATTTATCATCTAATCATGAAAAATAAGTATCATTACGAGCACAAAAGAAAAAGATGGGTATGAACCTCTGGCTTTCCAGTCCTGGGCGCATTTAAAGGGACACAGGGACATCCCAAAGGCCCTGAGGGATCACAGGATCCCTGTCAGGGAGCACTCAAGGTCTGGATAAAGAGACACAGGCACATTCTGGGAACCCTGGCAGGGATCCTCATACCTAAGGGACACAAGGACATCCAGGGGACCCAGCGAGGGATCGATTCCTGGATCCCTAAGGAACACAGGTACAACCCGGCAACCCTGTGAAGAATCCCTGGAGATGCCCCAGCCCGGGCAGGGACACGGCGGGTGCCGGTGCCTCGGCAACTCTCCGCAGCGCCGGTGTCGAATTACGCAAGGTATCCCTTCATCTATCGCGACACAGGCCCGCGCCACGAGGGGACGGTGACGTCGGGGCAACCGGGGGATCTCGGGGGCCCCCTTCGGAGCCGGCGCGCGCCGGGTCCACCCATCGCCCATGCCCCTCGAAGGCACCGCCGAGGCCGCGCTTACCATCCGTGCCCTGGGCCCGAGGTCGGTGGCGGAGTCGGTGGCGGGGTACCTCGGCCGGTGCCGCTCCCGGGTCCCCTCACGGCCCCTCACGGTCCCCGCCCGCCTCCACGTCGCCGGCGCGGCTCCGCTGCGCGTGCGCGAAGCCCGCGCGGGGCGGCGCGCGGGGCACGACGGGAGTTGTAGTCCACGATGGGCGGGGCGGCCATAACACCTCCCGTGCTCTGGGCCGATCCCCAGCGTGGGCAGCAGGGCAGGGGGATTCTGCCCCTCTGCCC
>NW_024581096.1:463574-479212 GCF_017639235.1 Corvus kubaryi | reverse complement strand
CCCAAAGCCAGGCTGGACGGGGCTTTGGGATGACAGTGAAACATAAACAGGCTGGACCTGGGATAGTGGACAGTGTCCCTGCCCATGGCAGAGTGTGTGATGGGATGAGATTTAAGGCCCCGTCCAACCCAAACCATTCCATGATTCTAAAACAACAGTGAAAGATACAGCACTATCATCTAAAAGCATTTCTAACGCAAGAGAATCACCATGGCAAACATTGCCTTCTAGGCCTTTTCAATTAAATTACTGCAGCCAGGTTCACTGAAAACAGGAATAATGGCAGTCTGTTACAACCAAAATATGATTTGGTGCAGCGAGCGTGCTCTAACAAGCAGGAAACTGCACAAGGAAGATAATCCCTTCTTCCATGTTTTAGGCAGTTTAATGAAATGGAATTACTTCTCACTGAAGGAGATTCAGTTAACCTAAGTGTAAATTAAATTTCTCTTCATTTCCTTTACCTGCAACCTCTGGAGCCACTGTTCTTTCAGCAAAAATATTCTGCATTGTACAGAAATGATGAAGGAATGACTCCGAGGTCTGAACCCCGGCAGCACGTCCAACATCTCCCAGAATTCAGCTGGGACATGACTGCTACATCTGGGTAATAACAGCATATTGTGTTAACTGTCATTAGATCAGAATTTAACTTTATTGTCAGTTTAGACATTCTTAGCAGCTGATCATGTGCAATTTAATACGCTAGAATTTTCTTTCCTTTCAGCATCAGGCCCATCAAAATAATTAGAAACATAAAATTAATTAATTTTTATTTAAAAATTTTTGGCATATACTTGCATTTGTTTAAATGTTGTCTTCAATTAACTTCTTGGCATCCAGCTACCTGTGCAAACCAACACACAGAAGGTACCACATCCCATTTAGACCTTCCCATTATGAAAAAATATTTGAAATTAGTTTATTTGAATGATGGCTTTTCAAATATTGATTTATTGATCTTTCCTCAATAGTATTTAAATAAAGCCAGACAGGTTTAATGCTGAAGAACTTAGGACTAGATTTGCAGTACTGTGGTCCCCCAAAGATGCCAGCTCTGAAATTTTCTGTCTTCAGTGTAAACGAAGCTGCTACTTGGTTTAGGAAATTCTGGTAGATGTCCATGTGCCACCATCAGGTGCCTAAACCTTTTGTAAATCTTGTTTTTAGCGAGTAATGAGCACAGGGGAATTTTCTCAGTGAAATTCAACTCACTTGATAGATATTATTCTCTCACATGAGGATTTCCTTAATTTCTGGCTGCTTATTTTTCTTAAAGAAGGCTTTGTGCACTCCTTTGCATCCCAGCAGATGATCTCCTGTGTGGATACAAAAATGCTGTTAGCAAGGAATTTTCCTGCTGGTTTCTAAGCCATGGGATACTTTTCTCTCTCACACAAGATATTAGCAGAGTTTATAAACCATGAACACCTGCAATCTTGCTGAGCTTTGTTTATAGTACAGTAGGAAAATATTTTGACAATGGATGTTTTAGGATTTTAGCCAATCACCCCTAAGGGGTGGCTGATCCTTTGTCCAATTAGACTATGAAGAAAAAAGTCTATAAAAGAGTTTGTAAAATAATTAAATAGATCAATCTTGCTGCACAATTCCTGCCTGCTGGATTTCTCTCCTCCTCCCTACAGCTGCGGGATATGGTAATATTACTGCACTAATATTCCTGCACTCCTGCCCAGGCTTGGGCCTTTGCTTTCACCTGATTTTTATTTAACTATTCACAACACAACAGGACTATTGACCTATTATTGAAAAAGAATAGGGGCAGAGGAGTTACAACACAAATCTCCTGACAGGACTTCCAGTGAAGTGCCTCACACAGAAAGTTTTGTGATGTGGATTGCTCACTTTACGGTTCAACTGCAGCTAATAAAAGCAGTGGAACACCATTCCAGAGAGCATAAATGTGTCATCTTACTTGCATTATCTGCCTGTTTTCATAATTTTCTCAGAAGGCCTGGTGTTTAAATACAGTGCTGGCACATAGCTGGAAGCCTGGTGCAGCCTGCAGTCTAATTTACTATACACTTTATTTTTTATGTTACTGTTCGATGCACTTCCTTCTGTATTAATATCTTAAATAACTAAAAAAAATTAATTATGCAGACTTCATAAATTGACTGGATACATTTACAGATTAAAGGAGGCCCAGTAAAGCTCTTGCTCTACTCTTTGTTGTGTACACAGCTGTTTAGAGGCGGATATGCTCTAAAACTATGGCCTGTTTATGAGATGCCCAACATATTAAAACAGCATGGAAGGGACAATCTCTTCAGCAATGCTCAGGATGTCAGAACACATATTCTTGTTTAGCTGCAAAGTTGCAGCTTGGACTGGGCATGCCTGAGGCATCTCCAATCCTGTGTCTGGGCCCCTCAGGACAAAAAGGACATGGAGCAGCTGGAGCGTGTCCAGGGAAGGGAACGGAGCTGGGAAGGGGCTGGAGCCCCAGGAGCGGCTGAGGGAGCTGGGAAAGGGGCTCAGGCTGGAGCAAAGGAGGCTCAGGGGGGACCTTGTGGCTCTGCACAAGTCCCTGACAGGAGGGGGCAGCCGGGGGGGTCGGGCTCTGCTCGCAGGGAACAGGGACAGGAGGAGAGGGAACGGCCTCAGGCTGGGCCAGGGGAGGCTCAGGTAGGTCACCAGCAGGAATTTCCCCATGGAAAGGGTGGTCAGGCCTTGGCAGGGGCTGCCCAGGGAGGTGTTGGAGTGCCTATCCCTGGAGGTGTCCAAGGAATGCCTGGACGTGGCACTCAGTGCTCTGGGCTAGTGACAAGGTGGGGATCAGGCACGGCTGGGACTCGATGGTCTTTTCCAACCTGAATGACCCTGGGATTCCCTGATCTAGGAGAAAGCTGTGTTACTCTGATCCAATGGGGGGTCATGTCCCAAAGATGAGGTAAGAGCTGGTTAAAGAGCAATTCCAAATTCAGGTCCGAACAGACTCACTCATTAAGGGGAGCAAACAGCATTAATCAGGAGCTCACACGGAGGTGTCTGGGACTGAGCTCATTGCAAAGGCATGGCTGTGACTACAGGGGCACATCTGTGAATGCTGCAGATCGATTCACACCACATCTGACCAAACCAGGCACTGGCAGGAAATGAGGTATCTCACCACAGGCATTGGGTGGGCAAAATTAGATACTGGAGTAATTAATTATCTGGTGAGAGAAATCACGGTTACAAGAATAAGACAGTGACGGTTCAAGGACTACCTGTATAAAAAGGTGCATTTTTAGGCCTGCCCGAGGGAGGATTTTAGGGAAATTAAATCATAAAGACCAATCCAAAACTGCTGAAATGGTTTAATTTTGCATCTTTTAAAGAGCTCTCTGTTTGGCAGACAGGAAAAAGCAGGAATTACCACTTCTATCCCTTACTAAGCACAGGGACACTTAAATCCCTTCACAGCTGGGATGCAAGTCAGCAGCAGAATCCATCTTCCCAGGAGGAGGCAAAGCTTGCCCAGTTCACTTTATCATGCACTCAGTTATTTTGGGACCTCCTTCTGTCTGGGGCCTGTCTCCAGGTTTCCAAAGATTTTGTCACCACTTGAGGTGTTTATAGCTCTGAAGCCTAAGAATTCTGTGTAATAATTGTATGAAGCGACTTATTTTTACGTAAAATCCTGGTTTATTATAATTAAAATTACATAAGCATGTTAAAGAGGTTTTAGTTGTATGTTGGGGGTTTTTTTTAAAGCCAGAACAGCACCATTTTAAATCACTAGAACGGAACATAAAGCAGCATTCTCTTGCATCATGCCTCTGCTGCTCATCTTCAGGAAAATAAAAGGCATGATATTTCAAGGAAAATAATTAATGGAAATATCACATCAAGACCTTTTTCTTTCAGTAAGCTAAGTAAAATTTTTATGTAGCATAACTCCTTTAGCTCATCCATAGATTTGACATGGAAAATCTAAACTCTTCATAGATAAACGATGAGCTTTTGTTGTCACAATGCAGTCCACAGTTCTTCACCAAGAACAGATAGAGCCTTTAAGGTGAAAGCCTCAAGTATTGCACTAGCACTTAGTGACATCAAGATGCTAAGATACATTTACCTTCCATAGATAATGTATTCGTATGTTATTTAACCTAAACTCTAATCACACCAAACAGATGAGAGATGAAAAGTAGTTCCAGCAAGAAAAATACAAGAACTTCAGCTCTCAAATATTTTACATCAACAAATGAGCCGGCTGCCATTTTAAAGGCAAAAGAGACTCTCTCCTGCAAGCAGTGAAGTTTTTTATTCAGCTGAAATGTGCAAAGAAAAAAGTCTGAAAGTCAGAGGAATATCAGCAGTTCATACTGGACACGAGGGAATAAAATCCTTAGGAATTAACTCCTTTAAGCTGTTTTCTTGTCATGAGCTGCTGCGGATCTCTTTGCAGTGGTTCCATTTGCAATGCCATTGCTTTCAGACTGCAAATAAAAGAGAGTGTCATTAATGAGATGTCAAATTAGAACTTCACACCTAAAACAAGAACAGCTGGTGACAAAAATGGCTTTTAGAAGCAAGGCCGGTGAAGATCTGTGAAGAAATACGGAGCAAGAACCAAAAGTGGTGGTGTCTGTGTAGATTTACAATAATTATTGCTTCAGGGGGAAGGGAGGAATGAGGGCAGTGACAACATTTACAAGTCCTTGCATTTTGATAGAAGATAAATAACAAAAGCATAATTTATATGCACTAAGCACCTTCCCCCACTATGCGTGGCAGAGCTAGCTGAAGAGAGGGGGTTGTTTTTAATTTCTGCTTCATACATCTGTTGTGATTTACCAAATATTTGACTTTTTTCTTCTCTGAAAGAACAGCCAGTCTTTAAAAAAAAAAAAAAAATTAATTAAGCTGTTTCAGGATACGGGTGCAATTCCTGTCCCTCTGAGACCAGAAGCTGCCTTGAAGAAACTATTTCTAGCTGGCTTGGTAGTGGTAACTGCTGTTTCTACAAAAATAACCACCAAAAGGTCTGTTCATACACCCAACTATTCACCCTCCTGTGGTGCCTGCCCTGAACTACCACTGGGTGGCCCATCCTGGAGCTTTCCCCGGTTAGCTGGGTGAATTAATCTTACTTTATGGCTTCCAGATCCATCCTCCTGGTCTCTTTTGGTGGCTGAAGGTCCCTGAGGGTCCCCAGCGCTGCCTGCTGGCCCCTGTTTGGCGTCTGCTCCTTCCTGCACAGCCTTCTTGGGCAGCAGGCGCTTGATGAAGGGCGCGATCACGGGGTAGATGTAGGGCTCCACAAACTTCTTGTAGAGCCAGAGCAGAACAGGGATCACGATGCACGGAATGCACACCATGGCTCCCTCCTGTGCTGGGGCAAAGGTGGTGAGGGGGGAAAAAAACAGCTTAGGGTGGCAGTGTTTGTGTGCTGCAAGCTACAGACAGTATTTAAATGGTAAATAAAAAACATCGTTGATACCCGAACATAGATTATTCTGTAATTATAAATTAGCTGTTGAAGTTTAAAAAATGCTGTGTGTTCCAATGTTATCAAATCTCCAACAAAGGGAACATTCTTGCCATTTTAACAAAAAAAACCAAACCAATTTGCTATTAATTCATCAGTCCTACAGACGCAACTAAGAAAAACAAATTCAGGAAGTGAGTGGTTTTGATTAAACCACACAAAAACAGTTTAAGCAGCAAGCTGCAGATATTAGCCCAGTTCTTGCTATATTACGAGTCCAAAGGGTTTGTTTTGCTTATTCCGTTTTTACTTAAGGAGCAATCAGACAGTAGAAAGGCAATCCATCCAGTGGGTTACCACTGAAGGGCAGGACAATGGGAGAAGGGAAGAGAATTCCAGTCAGGATTTGAGAGAAATAGAATATGGGTTACTTTCTTCCTCCTGGCCTCACTGGATCCCACACCAACCCCATACAATTAACTACTAGAAAAGGAACCATCCCCTCTCTCTGAAACCCCAGAAGTCTTCAAAATTGGCACCTTGGAGTCTATGCTAAAAAAAAAAAAAACAGAAAAGCAAAGCAAGGGGGGAGAGAGGTCTAACTGGGAGAGGAAGCAGTTAATTAGAGCCAGACCTGTCCCTGCCAGAGCTGATGAACAAAACATTAGGCACACTCTGCTGCCACACAACTTTGCCCTTCACAGTTCCCCTCTCTAGGCTGCTGACATCTCAATTCTCACACCAAGAAGCAAAACAAAAGCTTTCCAAAATGGAGAATGAAGAGGCAGATGTGCACACTTCACTAGGGACCAGTTTTGCTTTGCTTTTTTTTTTAAGCTATGCTGAAGATTTTTAGCCCTATGGAAAAAAAAAATCAATTTCCAGCTGCGTACAGCCAGGTTCTGTTCTGGCTGCTTCAAATACCATTTAAAACTACTCTCTGAAGTCAGAGAGGAATCTTACATTGAGACAACACAAATGAGTTAATCCTTTAAACTCATTTAAAAAAAAAAAATTCAGGTACTCTCTCCACCAGAACTTCCTAAATATTAAATTTCCAGCAAAATGTTGTGGATTCATCCAGAAGCTGAAGAAAGTGGCTGGAGGGAACACTTCTGGCTGTTGAGTCACTTCAGACTTATGGAATTATTTGGGTTGGAAGGGACCTTCAAGATCATTTCCTTCTACCCCCTGCCATGGGCAGAGACACCTTCCATTATCCCAGGCTGCTCCAAGCCCCTGGCCTTGGACACTTCCAGGGATCCAGGGGCAGCCACAACTTCTCTGGGAATTCCATCCCAGCCCCTCCCCACCCTCCCAGCCAGGAATTCCTTCCCAGTATCCCATCCATCCCTGCCCTCTGGCACCGGGAAGCCATTCCCTGTGTCCTGTCCCTCCATGCTCTTTTCTAGGGAAACAGCACGTGTTGTGTTGTTTCTGCAGCCGCTTCCTGTGAAGATTCCTGGCCAAAAAAGCATCCCTACCTCTGCCGGATGCACCAGCGATCCCTGGG
This sequence comes from Corvus kubaryi, assembly GCF_017639235.1. Classification (NCBI taxonomy): domain Eukaryota; kingdom Metazoa; phylum Chordata; class Aves; order Passeriformes; family Corvidae; genus Corvus; species Corvus kubaryi. The sequence goes on along the minus strand of NW_024581096.1, from coordinate 472,259 downwards.
ATCAGGGTGTGACACCGTCCTGATGAATTCCTTCTGCGACTTGGTGATGTTCCGCCACCTGGTTGGCAAGGAAAAAAGCACAAAAGAGGGGAAAAAAGGAGAATGAAAAGGTGGTCAGGCTTTAACCGGCAAGCTATTTTTTTGCACAGGCGGTGTTGCTGGTTTCTGTCAGCCCCCACACGCGGGGCCAGCGCGGAAAACGCTGACGGGCAAACCTCGGCACGGCAGCGCTTTGCTCCCAGCGGCTGGGAAACGCTACATGGGCAAAACCGCCGGGTTTTCCCCCTTTTCCATGAAGGACGAGCCAGACTAGGAGGGACTTATGTCAAGCGTTGCCGTTCCGCTCTCCGAGGGCGGTTGGGGCCGGTACAGCCCGTGCGCCCCCGGTTACCGGCGCTGCCGGGCACACGCGGGCCGTGCGGAGTGGCGGCGGCGGGCGGGGTGAGACAGGATGTGGGCAAGGGATCATTCCCTGCTCCCGGTGCTCCCAGCGCTCCCGGAGCTCCGCACCCACCTGCGCCCGCACCGGAACGGACCCGCGCTTCCGGGGCGGTGCTTCCGACCAATGGCAGGCGGCAGCGCGCACCACGTGGCACGGCGGGCCCCGCCCCCAGCGCGGGGCGGAGCCACGGTTATCCCGGAGCGGGAAGCGGGGAGCGGAGGGACAGCCCCGCGGGACACGCGGCCCGGCCTGACTGCCCCATAGTGGGAAGGAATGCCCGGCTGGGAGCGTGGGGAGGCCCCTGGCACAGGGCGCCCAGAGCAGCTGTGGCTGCCCCTGGATCCCTGGCAGTGTCCAAGGCCAGGCGGGACATTGGGGCTTGGAGCAGTCTGGGATAGTGGGAGGTGTCCCTGCCCATCAGGTGAAACTGGATGCTCTTTAAAATCCCTTCCCAGCCAAACCATTGCTATGATTCTATAATATTCACTGCCTCTGTCCCACAGCAACGCCCAGCGCTGGGTCAGACTTGCAGCAGAGCAACAGAATCAATCCAAATTTTAAAACTTTATTTATGTACATCTGTCCATGCAGATTTACTCCCGAGCCATTAGCTTTTGCTTCTTCAGTTTCTTCTGGGAGATCTGGGAAACAAACACAGAAAGAAGAAAATGGTGAAATTCCCAAAACATTCTTAAGTTATCTTTTACAAGTGCTGAGAGCTGTTAGGAATTCCCTCATGAATGACACTCATCACACCTGCACATGGAGTCCCTACACGCACTACACTGCTTGCAGGCTCTAAACTCCAGTCATTTTATTGCACACACCCCAGGTTCACACACAAGAGTCTGGGAATGCCGCATCTGCTGTGAGGGAGGAAAGAACAAACCCCCTCTGCAAGAAAAAAATGGTTCTCAGGGTTTTAAAGCGCTTAGTATCGTGTTAATAATTTTAAAATGAGGTTGCTCAGAAAGACCTAATTTTTTTTCATGGGTATTCCAAAGGTGTCCTAAGATAGTCATCACAGCAACCCCTCTCTGTGCCGGACACTCGGCTGTCCTAACACCGTTACAGGAACGGAGCACACAACACGCGGTACCTTTTTCTTCTGGGCGACTTCCTCCTCTGGCTTGGGCACGATCTGCTCCTTCTCTGTGAGGATCATCTCGATGTGGCAGGGGGAGCTCATGTAGGGGTTGATCCTGCCGTGCGCCCGGTACGTGCGCCGGCGCATCTTGGGAGCCTTGTTCACCTGGATGTGCTCGATGACCAGGGAATCCACATCGAGACCCTGGAAAGGAGTAAAACCTGTGACCCATTTTTATCTTCAGATAAACCATCTCTGCAGCAAAAATGTGAGTAATCACCCCAGACACCACTGCTGTCACTCAGACAAGCTTGGTGGTATGATGGAGCCAAGGGTTTTCCAAGCATTCACCAATGAAACAGCCAAGCTTGGTGGTGCCATGTAGCTGAGGTTTTCCAAGGATTTACCACTGGAACTGCTGAGCTAGGCAGGGTCATGAAGACTTACCAAAGCAAGCGCCAATCAAAATCACACCCTCACGCATCACAAATACTTTAGAATTATGCCAATGGCTCATTGTTTATGCTTATTTTGTGGCTACTTAAAAGCATCACCTTTAAGTGGCGTTACTCCAACACTGCCAACAAAGCTACCAAATTAAGCACTCTAACAAAGATGCAAACTGACCAAGAGTCTGCACATCTCAGTTTCACAGATTTTAAGATCTCTAAGCAGACCTTTTGAGTGAAAATTTTTTAGTTTAGTTTTTTCCTGTGAACAACTGTTGGTACCATTTTAACTTGAAGAAGACACATAGCCTGCTTAAACAAGGAGCCACACCAAAGCCTCCATACAATTCAGTTCTGTGGACAAAGCAGCTGGGAAGTGGTTCTCCATGTCAGTGACACCCAGGCCAGGGGTGCCAACACACACCACGACACCACCACTTTGTAACACCCACCTTGAGCTCAGCGTTGCTCTCTGCATTCTTCAGCATGTGCAGCAAGAACTCCGCGCTCTTCTTGGGCCACCGGCCCTGCGTCCAGCCCCACTGCTTGGCCTGGAATGAGAGGACAACAATGGCAGTCCTGCTTTTGACCTGGTACAACTCCATTTAAGTGACCTACTATACACTTTTAACTTGCCATTATCACAGAATGGTTTGGGTTGGAGGAGACCTTGAAGTTCATCCAGTCCCACCCCCTGCCATGGGCAGGGACACCTGCCACTATCCCACATTGCTCCAAGCCCCCTCCAACCTAACCTTGGACACTGCCAGGGATCCAGGGGCAGCCACAGCTGCTCTGGGCACCCTGGGCCAGGGCCTGCCCACCCTCCCAGACAGCAATTCCTTCCCAATATCCCATCCAGCCCTGCCCTCTGGCACTGGGAAGCCATTCCCTGGCTCCTGTCCCTCCATGCCTTGGCCCCAGTCCCTCTGCAGCTCTCCTGGAGCCCCTTTAGGCCCTGCCAGGGGCTCTGAGCTCTCCCTGGAGCCTTCTCTTGTGCAGCTGAACACCCCCAGCTGTCCCAGGCTGGCTGCAGAGCAGAGGGGCTCCAGCCCTGGAGCATCTCGGTGGCCTCCTCTGGACTGGCTGCAACAGGTTTATGTCCTTCCTGCGCTGAAGACCCCAGATCTTACAGATTAGAACGGATTAGAATCTATTCTATTTTGCTGTGCACCAAACCCAACAAAATTTCATCCCTTTACTCAATGCTGCCAGCTAGATGCATACACTTCAAGTAGATGCATCTACGGGAATTAAGAGCCACCTTTTTCTCTGTCTTGAGCAACCCGGTCTGGTGAAAGATGCCCCTGCCCATGGCAGGGGATTGGAGTGAGATGAGCTTTGGGGTCCCTTCCAACCCAAACCACCCTGCGATTCTGTGTTTTAAAGCAAGTTCACTATCAAAAAATGACAAGACTACGTCCACACCATCCCTACATCACCTTTTCCCAGGAGCTCACCTGGGCGCATCTCCCGACGCCGCCGTTGTAGCGCCGGAAGGGGACACACTGCTTCTTCAGGGTGACGTCCTTCAGGTACTTGGTGGCCTTGCGGATGTGCATGCCCTTGATGGCCTGCGCGGTCTCGCGGGTGTTCTACCGACACAGGGCACAGAAAAGATCCTCTGAACGCACCTTTCCAAGAGACAGCATGAGCACAACCACAACCGCTCCCCTGTCCTCGCTGGATACAATTCTTTTGGCTACAAATGCAGCACTTACCGAAAAAGACCCAAGTCAAAGAGTGAAAAATAATTAATTAACAACACTTTTTTCTTTGCTACCCACTTTTCTAACCCTTGGTATGACTGCCACTAGTGAATCTATGGGTCCAGCACACTTCTTTTTTTAAGCAGTGGCTAAATCCAACAAGGAAATTTGTAACTCTCAATAAAAGTGTAATTTAAGTGCTTATACTTTTCATAGCTCCTCTTTGGCCACTAATCTAAAAAAGCAAGACCCTAATGGATAAATTCTTAAAAAAAAGTCACAAAAATGTCAAACACAGCACCTCACAGAAACTGATGAGGAAACACTGTGACAATTGTTAACAATGTTGTTTTCTCTGAAGGAATTATAGAGAAAAAAAGGCTCAAATAAAAACTAAGGACAGAAGATCAGTCTTTCGAACAGCATTTACTAATTGTGTAAGCCAGCTCTAACTATAATCCAACCTGTTTATAATAAAAAAAGGAAAACAATGTGAAAACGTTGTATTACACTGAGCAAAAAAGGATCTGCTAGGTGCTGGGTTTTTTGTTTAAATAACACTTCTGATTTCTTTTCTGCACCTAAGCCTTTTCCAAAGGAACTGAGATCCTTGTGGCAAACACCACACAACCAAAAAGAGTGGGGGAAATTAGACAAATTTCACACCAAACACTAACCCAGTGTCTGATAAATTCACTGCAACTGTTTCCCTGCTGTATGTAGTTATCTGAATTAGACAGAGACAATTTTAGGATACAGACTCTTTTATTTTTTGTGGATGGAGACCATTACAAGACGCTAACAGCAATCACTTAACGACTAAAGAATAAAAGACACTTCCCAAAAAAGAGGGGTTAGATGGGATATTGGATAGGAATTGCTGTCTGGGAGGGTGGGCAGGCCCTGGCCCAGGGTGCCCAGAGCAGCTGTGGCTGCCCCTGGATCCCTGGCAGTGTCCAAGGCCAGGCTGGACGGGAGCTCAGGCCCTAACCACGACAGAGAGTAACGAGATAATCCTCACAATCCCTTTCAACCCAAGCCAGTCCAGGCTTCTTTAAAAAAAACCCAACAAAAACTAACAAAAAACCAGTAAAACACCGCATGAACTTGCAATTCCTGCTACTCACACACTCCTTACCTTGAAGTGCACACGCAGGTTAGATCCTCGCGACTTGCATGCTGCAAAAGAGAAAAAAGACCAAGTTCTAAAATCAAAACCTTACCGGTTTCCGTGAAATCCCACACGAACTCTCCTAAAACAGCAACTCACATTTCGTGGGGTTCTCCGGATCCAGGGAGTAGCGCACCATCTTGAGAGCTTAGCTGAAAAACACGAGTTAAAACATTAAATTTCCAACGCTGGCACGCAGAACCCGGATTGCTCCCCTTACCGCCGCAGCTGCTCAGGAATTACGTGTTCTTTTCACAGTTACATCCAAAGGTGTCCTAAGAAAGTCATCATCGCAGCCACGAATTTTCCCAGGCCTGCCCCATCACCGCGCCCCGCATCCGCATCCCTCCCCGTCCTCCCGCGCGCCATCCCGGGGAATACCGCGGGCGCGGGGCACGTTGGACCGACCCCGGTGTCCGAGACGCCGGTGCCGGCGGGGATGGGGCGGGATGGGGGCAGATGGCGGCGGATGGCGCGGGACGGGACCAGCCATGACTCCTCACCTCGGGGCGGTGGCGGCAGAGGAAGAGGAAGGGCGGGGCGCGCCGGCAGCGCGCGCGCATCTCGCGAGATTTCGGACGGGGGCGGCCCGGGACCGCCCCGTCCCCGCCCCTCCCCAAGATGGCGGCAGTGTCGTGCCGTGAGGGCTGCGGGTGCGGGAGCGGTTGTCTGGCCGTCCTTGTGAATAAAACCTGCCATAGGGAGAGACACCGCGGTATTCACCCTCCCATCGGGAAAGACACCGCGGTATTCGCCCTCCGCTCATGGTGCTTTTAGTGTGCATCAGGCACAGCACCACCAGCCGATCGAGGGAGGGGGCTGCCCCGCGCCGCTCCGCACTGGTGCGGCCTCACCTTGAACGTTGTGAGCGATTTTAGTCACCGCAATATAACAAAAGTATCAAACTGTTAGAGAGCGTCCAAAGGACGGCTACGGAAATGGTGAAGGGCTTCGAGGGGAAGCCGAATGAGGGGCGGCTGAGGGCACTTGGTCTGTTCAGTTGGAGGAGACTGAGGGGAGGCTCATCGCGGTTAGAACTTCTTCGTGAGGGAGCAGGAAGGTCAGGCATTGATCTCTTCTCTCTGGTGACCACTGACAAGATGCAGGCAACGGCTGGAGCGGTGCCAGGGAGGTTTAGGTTTGAGTGCCGGGAAAGGTTCTTCCCCCAGAGGGTGCTGGGCACTGCCCAGGCTCCCCAGGGAATGGGCACGGCCCCGAGGCTGCCAGAGCTCCAGGAGCGTTTGGACAGCGCTGCCAGGGATGCACAGAGATTGTTGAGGGGCTGGACTCAATGGTCCTTGTGGGTACTTTCTAGCTCAGGATATTTTGTGATTCAATCAATCAGGATCATTTAGGTTGGAAAAGCCCTCCGAGATCATCGAGTCCAACCTGTGCCAAATCCCCACCTTGTCACCAGCCATAGCATAGAGTGCCATGTCCAGGCCTTCCTTGGACACCTCCAGGAACTCAGACTACAACACCTCCCTGGACACCCCCTTTCAACCCCTTTTCATGAGGAAACTCCTACTGGTGTCCAACCTGAACCTCCCCTGGCACAATCTGAGGCCATGTCCTCTCCTCCTCCTGTCCCTTGTTCTCTGGGAGCAGAATCCAACCCCCCACCTAAAATCACAGAATTGTTAAATTTGGAAGAGACCTTTAAAATAATCCAGTCCAATTCCCATCCCAGCAGCCACCACCGTGTTCACCATTAGATGGCAGCTCAGGATGGGAATAGAGCAGCACGTCGCTCACAGAGGTGTCCAGGAGACCAGAACGCAGAGATTCATTCAAATTCATATTTATAAACCTCAACTGGTATTTACTGCACCATTATAAAATAATCACAGACTGACTCATTAAAAGAAAAGATTTTTCTTTTCCATTTTAGGCAGCATTTGCGACTGGAACTGCTTGGGAAGCAGCTCAATAAAAGCAATTTGTTTCCTGAAAGTGGTGCCCAGCTGCAGCAAAAGTCTCATGGAGAAAAAATTGACAGAATGGGGAAAAAAAAAAAGAGACATATTCCTGAGAGGGCAGTAATCTGGTGTGCAGGCACCTCCCCAGCACGAGAGCCTGGGTTTAACTGAGTTTGGAAATGAGCAGAGGAGGAACTTGCTGCCCATGTAAAGGCTCTGAGCAGGTGGCTATTTTTGGATCTCTTGTTTAGGGTTAAAAAGCCCCAAAGCTCTGCAGCTAGGATTTCACCCAGATAGGAAGAGGAAAATATTTGAGCTAACACAAATATTTACTTGGCTAAAAACTGTAAGAGCTCTAGTTGTTACTGCAGCTCTCCATTTACCTGCCTTAAAATGTGCCTTTTTCTTTGTTTTCAGAGAAGCTCTCTGCAAAGTCTCCAAGCAACTTTCAAGCACTGATCTCAAAGAGGGAAACATGCTGGCATGTGGGCAAATATTACTTGTTCTCTTTATCATACAGTCACAGAGTGGTTTGGAAGAAACCTCAAAGATCATCTCATCCCACCCCCTGCTATGTGAATAGACACCTTCCACTATCCCAGGGTGCTCCAAGCCTCGTCCAGCCTGGCCTTGGACACTGCCAGGGATCCAGGGGCGGCCACAGCTGCTCTGGGGAATGCTATATAGCACTAAGTTTCCAGGTACAATAAATTTAAACTGTCTAAAGCTGTCCTCAAACACTTGCACATATTCCACAGCCTTCTGCACCATACTGTGGGAATCCCCTCTCAGAACACACCTGAATGCAACTCTTTTTCTTCATCCTGTCTGCCCTTCCCTCTGTACCTTCCTCTGTTTTCTGCTGGGGCAGGAACCCGGTCTTTCCATGGGAAGCACCTTTTCAAACAGCTGCTTCTTGGCAGCAGAGCACAGAAGCAAGGAGATGTTCTAGGAAAGCTGGAGGAGACGTGTGAAACACAAGTGCTTGACGCATGATGGGGGTTATCACCTGTGTTCATCAATCAAACCCAAAATAAATACATTTTCTGTTTCCCTACAGGTGGAACTGTTTTGCTCAGCTGCTGAGGGCTTGCAATGGTGGAAGGGTATCACAGAACAACAGAATATCCTGAGCTGGGAAGGTCCCACCAGGGAGAGTCATGGAGTCCAGCTCCTGGCCCTGCGCAGACACCCCAACACTCCCACCCTGTGCATCCCTGAGAGCGTTGTCCAAATGCTCCTGGAGCTCCAGCAGCCTTGGGGCTGTGACTCCTTCCCTGAAATGCTTGTTTTCAGCTTTGCTGGGAGCTTGACAAGTGCTCTCAGGGGCAGGCTAGCACATACCTGGTGTTAGGATCAGGGCTGAGGCAGCTGATCTTGAGCTCTTGTTGGGATTTAACCAGGTTATTCCCCCACTGCACCAGCTGCCTTGGATATTTGGGTAGTATGAGCTGACTCCAAGAGACCTTTTGGATCCTAAGCAGAAAATTCAGGCAGGTGAGTCCAAAATCATATTCCTGAAAACTCCTGCATAGGAAGCAGCTGCCTCCTGATGCTACTGGTACCTCAATTCCACAGGACTTTACCTTAAACTCTGCTGGTGCCATCCCTCTTGCTCCCCTGTCCATACTGCCCAGCCCCGGTGCCTGTGCTGTGCATGCCCAGGGCCATGTCTGCTGTCCCAGCAAGTACAGACAGCAAACACACAGCTGTGCTTGGACCTGAGCCGAACCTCCGCTTTGTGCTCTGGGAGCTCCTGCTGGGAACATCCTCCCGTGAGGGGCTGATCACAGTGGCAGCAGAAGTTTCTGTTATCGCCTCTGCTGTGCAGCCAGCCTGGGACAGCTAGGGGTGCTCACCCGCACAAGAGAAGGCTCCAGGGAGAGCTCAGAGCCCCTGGCAGGGCCT
>NW_024581096.1:353328-458574 GCF_017639235.1 Corvus kubaryi | reverse complement strand
CTGCAGGTGGGGTCTCCCCTGAGCGGGGCAGAGGGGCAGAATCCCCCATCTTGACCTGCCTGTCACACGGCTGACGATGCAGCCCAGGGTATACCTGACCTTACAGAGAAGCCCTTTTGCTTTTCCCCTGCCCTCACTTCAGTCTTTCTGCCTGTCTGGCCTTGGACTGGGAAGTCCTGGGATGAATGTCAGCAGCATCTGTACATTATAGACAGGAACACGAGTACAAGGCACTAAGAAAAACTCTTCTTAATTAATTACAGAGCCATTGACTCTTCCTATTAAGCTCCACACACTCAATAAACACAATAAATGGGAGATGTTAGGCAATTAAGAATAAATGGCCAGAAGGTGAAACAGTGCCTGGTGAGGACCAGCATCTCATCATCCCATTGCACACTCGGCTAACAGATGTGGTAGGTGTCCTTTTCATTGAGACACTGAGGAATAAGACTTGATTCAGGGATGGGATAACCGATGAGTTGTCAAAGTAAAATGTGCAACCTGGTGGAAACCGAAATGAGTAATACTGTTGGTGTAAATAAAGCCAACATCTGAGAAAAGCAGGAGACTCCCTGTATTTCCAAGGTTGACTTGAGGCTTTTCCCTATCTCAGGCACATTCCAGCTCTACACCCTGCATGGACTGGAGAAAACAAATGGTTCAAACAGGAGGGTAAAGGAAGAACAGGGTGCTGGAGAACAAATGATACTGACCTTGATGATGCACAGCAGCATCTTGTGCAGCTTATTCCTGTCCTCAAGCTGTTTGTCACCCTTTTTCTGAAACACAGAAGCTAGTGCGTAAAGTCTATGTTTGTGGTTTAAAACACAATCCCTCTTCAGTGTGTGAATCACAGTGAAATACTGCCACAGGGTCTCCTATATACCAGCTGAATCAGCAGTCAGGACCAGAAATAGATGAAGAGCTTGTGTGAGCTGACACAACAACTGCCAGGAAGAAACAATTACCTGAAATTTGCAGCCATAAAGCTTGGGTATATATTTATAATAATGGTGAGAACTAACGTGTTTTTATAGGACTTTGCTAAAGTAAGTAACAAATTAGTTGGTTTTAATAAGTAGACACTAGAAGTCGAGTGGCGTGCTCAGAGTTTCATGGGTTTGGTGTCCATGCAGATTTACAGGATCAGTTTTAAAAGCCTGGGATAGATTTAAAGTGGATTTAAGAGTGCTGAAAATTAATAATAGTGTAATAGAATGGGTTTGCATGTAAGTGACCTTAAAGATCTGTCTGTTTCCAAAGCCCCTGCCATGTGCAGGGACACCTTCCACTAGATGAGGTTCCTCCAAGCCCTTTCCAACCTGGCTCCAGACAACTGGTTTAGGGGTTAGTCTGGAGAGTTTTCAGAAAAGAAGGAGATGTCAGCTTACTCATTATTCTGCCAAAATGCCAAATTCCAAGATTTTTTACCTGCTAATTACTGGAAATAATCCCAAAGCCAGAGCTCTGCCCTGTCCGACCCATCTCAGTGGACAGGAGAGCCACTGCCTGCTCCACTGGAGCTTCATCCCAGCTGAGTGTTGGGTACACCTCACTGGTGGTGTTACCACATCCACTCCCCACCTGGGCCAAACATTCCTGCAGATTTGAAGAAAAAGCATTTGGATAAGGATATGCACTCTAGAGCAATCCCTAAAGCTAACAGCTGCCCTACCTGCTCCTCTCTGGACTCTCTAGCAGCCCAGGCTCCTCTTACAAAAAAGACAGAGGAGCAGCCTAAGTGATTTATTACTTTTTTAGTATTTTCTCTTTGCTGGATGCAGGAGACTTAAAGCAGAAGCTCTGTTGAGGACTCACTATCCACCAGCTGAAGGATCAAGTAATCACAAACTTCTGAGATATCACATCCCACCAAAACAGGACCTCGGAAAGGAGCAGAAGCAAAAATCCCTCTGGCCACCCACAACACCTCCACACTGCCGATGGGCTTGGCTCCAAGTCCATGTTCAAGCCCAGACACGCTCAGCATTCGTCCAGCTTGGATGGAAAAGTGTGAATTTTGCGTAAAAGCATAAGAAGAGAGAAAATACACGTCATTCCCCAGCACAGACCTAAAGGCATCCTTGTCTGCAGAGTGGATGGAGCAGGCCCACTGCACACCGCTGGGCCTTCTGTCTGACACAAAGCAGCCAAGCAGCCTGGATCCGTCTCACAGACCACGGGACATGCTGGGAATGACAAGCTGAATTCCACTTGTCTGCTTGGGCACAGCAAACAGGCATCAGGACACACGGAGCTCTCCCTGGCTTCCAGCCTGAGCTCCTGCACAGCCCTGCTGGGGCTGAAGGAGGGCAAGATCACTTGAGGGTCTCACAGCAACCCAGGGACTCATTCAAGACATGGGCAGGGGCAAAAAGAGATAAAAACCATCATAAAAATCGCTTCATGTTGCTCATACATGTCTGAGAAAACAGCAGAAATTTGAAGAAGTAAGAAGAATTTTGTCTGTGGTGAAGGGTGGTCCAGCAGCAGGACCAGGTTCCTGCTGTGGGGAGGGGGCAGCCAGCAGGGATCAAAGCCTCCTGGAAACCTCCCAGTGGATGGCGATGCCTGGAGACAGGTACAAACTGTAACCCTGTGTGACAACGTTCACAAGAATTAGCATTTCGCAGGAATGTGGGGATTTATTCTTCAAGGCCCACCATATCCGCGAGCACTACAGCCCAAACACTGCACCAACAGAGCATGTGCTTGATAAGAACCCAGGAACAGATGCCAGCGGATTTAATGTGGGACAGGAGGCCCATTGCAGGTTTGCAGACTGCTGGCAGGGTCAGCTGTAAATATTCCCTCACAATCAAAGGCATTCATCTAAGGATTACATGCTGGGGGCTTTGTGGTAAAGTAAATTTGCAACTAACAGGACCATTAATAGTCAGACAGTTTAGTGGGCTCGCTGGCTGCCATTTATTTCCCCCCCAGTCATTTTTACTACATCTAAATACCATGCGGATGTGGGACTTGAATGAGGTGTCTTAAGAAATCAGATTAGAAGGAGTAGGAGAAGGGGTTACCTCCAACAAAGAGAGCTCAACGGGGATCGAACAGGGATATCAATAGTGGGTAAGGCCACTGAAGCATGTGAGCTGATTTCATAACCTGGTGGAGATTAGCCTCTTCTGTAAGCAAACAAACCTACACAGGGATATGAAGTATTGGTCCTATGAAGCATGTTCATAGAGGGGCTGTATTTGAAAGGCTGAGGAGGGGAGGCAAAACTTTGTGGGGTAAGGAGTGGCTGTGAAACAGACACCACGGCCTGTTTTCACCCCAGTTTGACACTCTCAGAACAAAAACATCCAGAGCAGAAACTGTGCCACAGAAATGATATGTCCCCGCTCGGCAGCAAGTGCTAAGCATAAAATGAAAATGGTGTGATGGGATGATGACAAACCAAGAGTTCCCGGGCTGAGCAGGCACAGGGTGATACAAGGATGAACCTGGGATGGTATTTCACTGGAGAGCCGCCTCTCCAGGACCTCAGACCCCTTGGGGTGCAGTCAGCTCTGCACCCCTGTCTGATGTGGGGGTCCTTCCCAGGCCTTCACCCCAGCTCAGTGCACACCGAGGTTGCTGCCATCCGAGCAGCCCTTCCCTGTCTCAGCTTGTTCTCTGCCTTTCCTCCTCCATCACCTTGGAAACAAGTAAGGCAGAAAGAGCCATGCTGGAAACTAGCATCAATTCCATTGGATTCTACTGCCTGTGTTTTGTAATTGAGTATAGTAACTGTTTCATAACTAAAAAAACTAGAGAGAGAGTGTGAGTCCCTTTCTCTCCCCTCCTTCTATCCTGTAAATCCTACTTCCTCTTTCCTTGGAGAAAGGAAGAACCAGGCAGGAAGAATGGAGGGTGGTTAAAACTCTCTCAGGTTTCTAAATGTACTCCTTGACACTGAATATCTGACCTAAAGCCATGACATCACTTTTTAGCTTGTTCAAATGAAAAATTCTTAATTGGAGCATCTTTAACTCTGGTTGGTGTGCCATTGTTTTCAGTAACAAGCACCTCAAGAGCCACAATTTTTCCCCAACAGGAGTGGCCAAGTGTTCCACTTGTGCCTTCCCAGAAATGTGAAGCCACAGGAATACCGTGCAAATCCCTCCTGCAGCCGTTCATATCAGCAGCAGTACCCTGTCCTGGGCCTCAGAACACTCTGCTGCTCTTTCCATGGCAGGTCATCCGTGGGAGGATGAGGGATGCAATGTTGGTAGCGCTGTTCATACAAAAGGCTGCTGTTAGTTTTCCTTGTTATCTCCAGAACTGCTCACACCGGAATTACTCTACCTCTAGAGGTTTTTAAAGAGGTGGTGTGATGATTAAGGGTTTTCCCTTTTACTTTAACGCTCACCTCTTTGATGGTGTGGCCATTTCTGCAAGGAAAGCTGGTGTCTACATGCTAATTTTAAAGACAGGGGAAAAGAGGCATTAATGACAATTATTTTGCAGAAGTCTTCAGACTTCAGTCTCCTGGAAGTCCCTTCTGTCAGGAATGCTGAACTCCTGCAGAAGACACTGACCATAACCCAGGTTTGAGATGCTCCCCTTTTATAGAAACAGCATTGAAAGTGTCTCCTTGATGGATGCATGGGCGTGGAAACCTCTCAAATTAAGTGCTGCTGCTGTAAAACCTGTCTAGTCCTTCCCTGAGAGCACCAACAGACTCCAGACCTTTAAATATTTGGGCATCTTAATTTACATATCATACTGATTTTAGCTTTTTGCTACTAAAATAAGCTTGATTCCTCTCATGTACCTTCAACCTCCACATTTCATGAGTCTACTCTGACTCACCGTGGTGCTGAAGAAGAAACCAGACTCAGCCACCCAGCACCCACCTGCAAAGAGCTTGTGACTACAGCTGAGTGGAACATTTTTCTATTTCCTATAAAAATGCTCATGATTTCAAAAACATTCCTCTACTTTTGGACTGAATTGAGACCTTTAGGAAATCATGTAGGAATGGAGCCAGGGAGAGAGGAAGAAAGCCAGAAAGACTCCTCCAAGAACAGCCACTATCTCCGTGGGCATTGCCCCCCTCACACCAGCTGCTGAGGTAAAGCCTCCAACATCCCTACAAGTGCTGTAACTCTCAAGCTTCCATGTCTTTTAAAGTGGATCACTATACATTTTACCCTGGTTTATTATTTATTACTTACTACATTATCCAGAAATTCCATCTGGGAGCCATGAAATCTTTCCCAGTGAAAAACTAATCAAAACTAGGAATTTTTCCTTAGAAATATTTGGCTTAATGAACTGCAATTTTCCAAGCAGCTCTGGGTGGGAGCCTCCTTCCCCCCAGGCCACGAGGGTTACAGAGAGGTCAGTGCCGAGCCACACTCCGTGAGTTGATACAATGCCCATCACGACAAACCCTGAGCATCTCCCTGGATGATCATCACCTTTCGGCTGAAGAAGCCAGGAATTATTTTGATGCACTTTTTCCTTGCTGTTGCTAAGCTATTCTCATTGCTACTGTCATTCTTGGAAGCCAGAGGCAAAGACCAGGACTCCCCTCCCAGAGCCCGGAGTTGCACAGACAAAAGGAGGAGCTTTACAATAGTGGTTAAACCACGATACTGTCGTGGTGTTCAGCAGTCTGGAAGGGGTTTGTTGGCACCAGAAATTTTTTTAAATTATGAGGCATTTGGTGATGAGGCTTGGCTGATTCATTTCCTGCAGGAGTAAGTCCAGTAGTGGTCAGCAGCTGAGAAATCTGGATCCTTTTGGTTTCTTTCAGTCAGTGCTGTCAGGGTGCTGCTCCTCGAGAGGGACCACACAGCTGCAGAGAAGAGGCTGCATTCTCAGGACATTCTGCTCAATCCCACGCTCCCTGAGGAGCATGAGCATCATCTCCAGCCTCTGGAAACAGGACATGCTTGAGGCGATCCCAGAACATGTATTCATCCTGCAGAGTCAGAAATTAAGAGGTTCTAGAAACAATCCCCGAAGAGGAGAGGAGCAGCAGTCCCCAGCCACAACCTGTCACATATAAGAGAGCTACAAGGAAATAGAAGTAGAATAGAGTAGAATAGAATAGAATAGAAGTAGAATATTTCAGTTGGAAGTGACCTGCAATGACCATCTAATGCAACTGTTGATCCACACAGAGTCAGGAGGCTCAGAGATGTGGGGTACAAACTGAGTACTCTGAGAAAGCACTGCCAGAAAGTCAGATTAATTGTCTCCTGGTGAGGGCTAAAGCAATTCCTGTGCCGAATTGCCTCCCTTCCTCCCTTCCTCCCTCCCTTCCTCCCTCCCTTCCTCCCTCCCTTCCTCCCTCCCTTCCTCCCTCCCTCCCTTCCTCCCTCCCTTCCTCCCTCCCTTTCTTCCTTCCTTCCTCCCTTCCTTCCTTCCTCCCTTCCTTCCTTCCTTCCTTCCTTCCTCTCTTCCTCCCTCCCTTCCTCCCTTCCCTCCCTTCCCTCCCTTCCCCCCCTCCCTCCCTTCCTTCCCTTCCTTCCCTTCCTTCCTTCCCTTCCTTGCCTTCCTTCCCTTCCTTCCCTCCCTGCCCTCCTTCCCTTCCTTCCCTCCCTTCCCTTCCTTCCCTTCCTCCCTCCATCCCTCCTAAACCCCACTGCCATATGTTTATATGAGAAAATCAGGAATTTACACACCAATTTCCATGCCAACTGTGCAATTTTCAAATAAAACTTTTAAACTTTTGCAAACCCTCTGAGTTTTGTCTTTCCTTTAAACCCTAAGCTTTTATAAATCCAGGGTGCTCCCTTCTCCTTAGGGGTGAGACACCACACTCCTCATCTTTGCCCATCATTTGCCTGCACCTTTTTCCTTTACCCACCACAGACCCTGGTGCCTTCTCCTTGCTTTCTGCTGTGAGTTTGGAGAGAAAGAGGAGCTGCAGGGCTGAAGAAGGGGGAGAAAAAGAGAGCAGGAAAATCGTGTTCCCAGAGTATGATCCCTTCTTACACTTATAATGCTGTGGTGACACAGCAGCATTATAAAGTGAAATAACTTGTTATGGATCAGTAACTGGTAAATATACAAGTAATTAAAAGGTAAAAATAAATGTTTAATTTTTGAATTCAAAATTATTTATGGTATCGATAACGTACTGCAGAAGGTGATAGGCTGTGAGTCGGGCAATGCCGTTCAGGAAGCATCTTGTGCCCCTTAGGTCCAGAGGGCCCCAAGTGGCAAAGTTATGGGGGGTTCCCACGGGTGGAGATGGAAAGCACAGACCCCACTGGTACCTGGGTCAGCACCCGTGAGCCCCCCTCCCCAAACTCCCGCCAGTTCCCCACGCGGGGCTGCATGTCCCCTGTGCCCCTCGGGGTGTCAGCGCTGGGGACTCCCTGTGGCTCCCTCCAACCCCCCCATGTGTCCCCTGTGCCCCTCGGGGTGTCAGCGCTGGGGACCCCCGGGGACCCCCCCACGCGGGGCGTGGCCTCCCATTCATGCTGTCGGTGACGTCACGGAAGGCGTGACCAATGGGAGCGGCGAAGTGGCCCCGCCCATGGTGCGAGTCTTAAAGCGCCGCCGCCGCCGCCGCGCGTCCGTCCGAGCGTGTGTCCATCCATTCATCCGTTCCCTGCTCCAGCCCTCCGTCCGGCCGTCCTCCCGAGCCATGAGGAGGCTCTTGTTCCTGCTGTGCAGCGCCGTGTCCTGTTGCATCGCGGCGCGGGGCGCGGAGGCGGCGCTGCCGGCGGCAGGAGGTGGGTGAGCGCGGTCCCACGCGGGACCGGGGGAGCCGCGGAGCGGGTTCGTCCCCTCCCGGGGCAGGCGGGTTCGGAGGCGCTTTGCTGACCCTTCTCTCCCGCTGGCTCGCAGATGGCAGCGCGGAGCGTGTGCCGGCACAGAAGGCGCGGGTGAAGTTCGGTCTCCGCTCGTCGCCGGACGCCGGTGAGGATGGTTGCACGCTCGTCATCGGCCAGCACCAGTGCCTAGAGGACTGCAAGTTCAACGTGACAGCTAAAACCTTCTTCATCATTCACGGCTGGACGGTAAGTGTGAAGAATCCTGGGCAGTGCTGAGTCTGCCCACTCAGAGGGAGTAAACTGCCCTGCAAATGGGCTGTGTCTCCAGAATATTGATTTTCAGGAATTTCTGTGACTGCCTCATTCCCGAAGGTGTTCAAGGCCGGGTTGGATGGCACTTTGAACAACCTGGTCTAGTGGAAGATGTCTCTGTCCATGGCAGGGGACTTGAAACTAGATTATCTTTAAGGTCCTTTCCCACCCAAACCATTGTAGAATCCTATGAATATAGGAATTTGGGAAAACCTTTCATGTTCTGAGCACAGTGGTCTCTTAAAAGCTGTGCTTCTATTGAGATCTCTGGAGCAAAGAATTCTGGGTCAGGCTTAGGAACTCTGAAATCACCCAACTCATTCATAACTGCTCAAGATCACTTCATAGCTCTGTAATGTGAACGTGGCACTAAAATCCAGCTGACTGACCCCTGTGAATGTGACACTTGACTTCACGGGCACGTGTATAGACCTTCTGTAATCGTAGCTGTGTGCCCAGCCCTGACGTCTGCTACGTGGTCTCCTTGATAAAGAAACAAGAGGGCACACAGACTTTATCAAGCTTTATAATTCTGCATTTGATGAGGCTGAGTGTGTGGCACGAGGGCACTTATCAGCTCTGCCAGGGCTTACGCAAACCGTAGTGCCAGGTCTGGCGAATAATTTTGCAATCCATCAGAATTTCTGAAACTCTTGAGAAAAAGTGCGATAAGGTGGCACATAACGAATGCCTCTCCCTCCTGCCCTAAAAGGCAAGTGGATAATTACAGCCAGAGTCTCTCAAAACCTGTTTTTCTTACTCCATTGCAATGCATGCTCTTACTGCATTGCTGAGAGGTAGTGGGGCTTGCAGAGGAGCAGCATGCAGCTGGAGCAGCGTATGTAAATGACATGCAAATAACTTGACTGTGGAGGTGTCATCTTGGTCCTGCAAGCTGGAAACTGACACCTGAATCTCTTTCTAGATGAGTGGCATGTTCGAAACCTGGCTTGACAGCTTGGTGTCCGCACTGCAGGAGAGGGAGAAGGATGCCAACGTGGTTGTGGTGGACTGGCTCTCTCTTGCCCACCAGCTCTACACTGATGCCGTGAACAACACACAGATTGTTGGAAAAACCATAGCAAGGCTGCTTGACTGGTTACAGGTAGTGCAAGCTGAGAGCAGTCTCTGTTGTAATGCTCGGTTAGGGACTGTTGCACAAGGCTGCAGAGTGTTCACCAGCTCCAAGGCTCACCAGCGGTGCAGGCTCTGCTGTAACACCCACCTCAGGGCTTGGCCAGGTGATGGCTCATAGCTGCAGTGCTGCTGCCCTGCCTTCCTGAAAGATGCTGCCTTGCAGCACGCTCGGGTCAGTGGTGCTGAAGTGCAGTTCAGATTTGGGAGTGCTGCCTGAGCAATGTGGGCTTGGGAGTTGGGCATTCAGAGCCACCACTGGCTTGGCAGGAGGGTGGGGAAGGAGAAGGAGAGGTCCGTGGTGCTGCACTTGGCACCTGAGGCCATGGCCAGTGCTGAGTCTGCTGGCAGCTCCCAGGGGGAAAGTTGTATTCTTTATGATAAAGAGTATCTTAATTGGGGCTGGAACATGGGTAAACCACAAGGGCCATCCAAACCATTCCACTCATCTTGATGGAATACAAAACAAAGTGTGCTTATCTGCCCTCTTCCCCCCATCTCTTCTTGGAATTAGACTTTCTATTCCTGCAGATAGAAGTAGCACCAGATGCCCGGAAAGACAGGGGATCAAACTCTCATATTTTCTTTTCCTTGCAGGAAAACCCGCTCTTCAAGCTTGAGAATGTCCACCTGATTGGGTACAGCCTGGGTGCCCATGTGGCTGGCTTTGCTGGTAACCACGTCCATGGGACCATAGGCAGAATTACAGGCAAGTGGCTTTCTAAGCAGTCTCTCTCCTGTCCTTCCTGGCAGTGAGTTTCTCCGAAGAGGCTCCGTTTCCTGTGTTGCTACAATGTTGTTTTGGTGTTGTTCTTCCAGAAATGACAAGTTTTCTATTTGTGGCAGCAGTGGAAAGCACAGGTCTCTTCACATCAATTGTAGCAGGGTTTCAAAGAAAAAGCCTTACCCAGGACAAACTGGTCCTGGGTTTATTTGAATTTAAATGTCGGCTCGAAACAAGTCCAGCTCAAGCTCTTACTACCTAAATGCTATTCCTCTGAGTGATACTGGTTTTGTAATTGTAGCTCATAAACTAATGGAAATGAGAGCTATTGGGTGCTGTTTGTCCTACAGGATGTCTGATTAAAAAAAGAAAAAAAATCAAACAGCTCTAACCCCTCATTCTGGAAATATCTGAAGACTTTGCTTCCAGCTCCAGAGGAAAGCTGATTTCAGCATGTGAGAACTTAAGGCATAGTACAAGGGGTTGCATTAAGCATTTAAATGTGACACTGGCAGTGAGAATTCCACAGAGCCTAGCAATAAGTGTCTGTATTTAGTTAATCAGGAAAAAAAATCACCTGACAGTCAAGTTGTAGAAATGCTCTGGTGTGCAGCTTCAGGTTGGGGGTGAGGCTCAGGGGTTAACAGAGCATCCCAAACCCATCATGGGATCTCAGATGCAGGGATTACCTGGCTGCTGCTGAAATTGTGTTAGTCCCTCTGTATGTGCAGTCTGAGAACAGACTAAATGTCAATGAGGCAGCTTTGGCTGCCAGCTGTCCCTGGGGTGCTAAACCTCTTCTGGTCTTTGGAGCTGCCTCTTGAATCATGTCTTCACCATGACCTAGTGAAGGCTCTTTGCTTCCAACAGGCAATCTGATCATGGTGCTACTATTGGGTTGTATTGCTCCAAAAGTGGAGCGGGACATCTTTATTTGTTCCCTCGGTGAGCCCATGGTGAAGACATCTTCTGGGATAGTACCAGCAATGGGGCTGGGACTGTCTGTGTATCAGCTGGTGAGGAGACATGCCAGCAGCAGGCTTCTGGCTGTATTCTGTATGAAATAGCCCAATTTCTTACCTGGCCCTTTGTGTTCTGTCTCTGACTCCAGGCTTGGATCCTGCTGGCCCCATGTTTGAAGGAGTGGACCCCAGCAGGCGCCTCTCCCCCGATGATGCCAACTTTGTGGATGTCATTCACACCTACACCAGGGAAACACTGGGTGTTAGCATTGGGATCCAGATGCCTGTGGGCCACATTGACATCTACCCCAATGGGGGAGACTTCCAGCCTGGCTGTGGCCTAAGTGATGTCTTGGGAGCCATTGCCTATGGGAGTAAGTTCTCTTTACCTTTTGCCTCTGTTCAGTGTAGACTTCTCACAAGTAGACTGGCATTGATGCTGGGGGGTGGCCTTTTCCATAAAAGCAAAGAAAACCATTTCTTCCTTCTAAATTGTCTGTACTACTGGAGATAGTTGCTGGAAACTATACCTGCTTTTAATTCCCATTCTCACTCCCAACATCTGATCATAATCTGTGGTCTTCTTATGCTGGGACTAGGAACCTCTTGAAGCTCTTCATGGTAGGGGCTAAGAGAGCATCTCCCACTAACCTCCTGAATTGCTGCTGTTAGAGAACTGTTGAAGTTTGGCCACGCTCAGCTCATGTTGGGCTGCAGAAAGGCATAGCTCACTTTATCTTACGGGCTGCTGGGGTGACAACTGCTTAAACCCAGTGTATCCCTTGCAACTCTGCCTCTCTAGCAATTGGTGAAGTTGTTAAGTGTGAGCATGAGCGGTCTGTGCACCTCTTCGTGGACTCCCTGGTGAACCAGGACAAGCAGAGCTTCGCATTTCAGTGCACCGACTCCAGTCGCTTCAAGAAGGGCATCTGCCTGAGCTGCCGCAAGAACCGCTGCAACGGCATCGGCTACAACGCCCGCAGGATCCGGCACAAGAGGAACAGCAAGATGTACCTGAAAACCAGGGCTGACATGCCCTTCAAAGGTATGCTTCCCCTCCCCGGAGGAGCACGGCCTCCCTGTGGGAGCAGCCTCCCAGAGTTGGTGTTGGGAAGGATGTCGAGGTGGAGGAGCAGCATCGCCCCGAAGCCGTGCAGCTGCAGGCGTCGGTGTTCCACTGGCCCCCGGCTGCACTTCTGTCCTGTGGCATTAATGTGCTCCTTCCTCCCTGTGGAATGAACCCACAAGAATGCTCTGCCTTTTGAGCAGGACTGCAGTTCACCTGCTGTGCTTGCAAAACTCAACCTCAGAGCAGTGTAAGCCTTCCCCAGAGTGGAGCTGCTGCTGTTGTTGTGTAAAACTCAAATTTGTAATCAGCAAGGGCAGGAAAAAGTGATCAGTGCTGTCTCACTAAAGGAAGGGTCTGGTCTTTGCTAGCCAGCACTATTTCACACCAAGCAACGCTGAGCAACGTCTCTTTCAGCACAGTTGGTTCCATCTCTGCTCTCCCCTTTCTCTCCAGTCTACCACTACCAGATGAAAATGCATGTCTTCAGCTATAAGGGCTTGGGAGAGGTGGATCCCACCTTCTCTGTCACCCTCCACGGCACCAATGGAGACTCTGAGCCTCTCTCTTTAGAAATGTAAGTGATCTGCCTTTTGTGTTTTTACCTAAGTAAGAAGGCCACAGGGACTACACAGGATGGCAGCATTCTTTTTCCTCTGCTAACACTGGCATTGCATCCCAGCCTAGCAGCCTCGCTTCATCACCTTTCAAAAAAGCCTTTCATCCAGTAGCCTAATTATAATTTATTACTGGATGAATTGAGAACATTTTAATGTGCCCAGTCCTTTACATGCTAGCATTCATGTCTCATTGCTTTTTTGTGTGTGTTTGTTTGTTTGTTTTGCTTTTCCCTTTCCCCATTTGGACGTAGGCTGAAATATCTCTGGAGGTGCTGCTGACCTCCTTTAGCCTCTCCCAAAAGAAAGACCAGGCATAAAACCCACCTTTAAGCTATGGAAGGATGGCCAAGCTAAGTTCTCGATGCATTGTGTGGAACCAGCTATCTGAGTTCACCTCAGTGTAATCAGTAATTAACTGGTGACAGTTGAACGTGCAGCACTTGATAAGCTGTAAGGGCTGTGTTAAACTCCTGGCACAGAACAAAGGAGCACCTGGCATACTTCCATAAGGAAAAAATTCTGAGTGTCTGCCTCTCTTTCAGGCTTGATCTAATCGGCCTAAATGCTACGAACACCTTCCTGGTCTATACTGAGGAGGACATGGGTGAACTTCTGAAAATAAAGCTCACCTGGGAGGGGACATCTCAGTCATGGTATGATCTGTGGAAAGAGCTGAGGAGCTACTGGTACAGGCCCGTGAATTCCTCCCAGGAACTCCACATCAGACGAATACGTGTGAAATCTGGGGAAACGCAGCAGAGGTAATAATTGTGCTAGGCTGCACGTGAACTGACCTGAAACTTCAACCCAGAACTGAGAAAAACAAGCTGGTGTTTTGGCTGTAGTTGGTATCCTGAGCTGCATTTCATTTTTAGTGTCACCAGCTAATGCTCCTTTGTGGTGTAAGAGAGCAGGTCACTGTCCTGCATGAGGCTGCAAACAGGCTTTAAGCAAAACTAGTCACCACAGAGCAGATCTGGGGTGTTCTTTTGCTTTATTTTGATACTGTGGCATCCCCTGGGGCCTAAGTTAACCTGCTTCAAGGTGGTTTAGATCATACCTAAAGCGTTACAACACTGAACACCAAAAGTACTGAAACATGGATGGTCACAGCTGTTACTTACAGGCTTAATGTGCTGATTTGGCACAACCAGCAGGACCTAAAACTGCAACCAATAACATGGTGACACCAGCCCCTCAAGCACTGCATTGCTTCTTCTGGCATCTGCCTGGGGCTTGGAACGAGGTGATTTTTAAGAGCCTTTCCAAACCCAACCCATATCCCTGGATCATAGAGTTGACTATAGAATTCTAGTGGAAGATTCTCTACTGTGGCAGGAATGATTTTTAAGGTCCCATCCCAGCCAAATCATTCTCTGATTCTATGATTCTCTGCAAGTGGAAAGTTACCTGAACATCCAAAAAGTATTAAAACTTCCAAGCACATAGCACTGCACTCCCACTTCCTTCGTTAATGGTGATCTGAAGGTAACCCAGATTAGAGAGCAGCAGTTGACACTGACGATTTCCCACATTTCTCAGAGCTTTAAATAAGCATCACCTGTCATCTGTAAGGTATTCTGCATCCTGGCTTGTATGAAACACAGGGGTAGTAGAAGCAAAGATCCCCAGTTAAAATATTGAAGTAGGAAGTAAAACAGCTGCTCAAGGGGCTGATGGTGTATCCAGATGCTCTGTGGGATGGATGTCTAATCAAACAACTCGTCCTAGAATTAGCTGCAATCTGTATTACTTGTTAATTGTTAATCATGGAGACAGCAGGTACCTTGACTTCTGATTCCTCCTCCTCCTAGGTTTGCTTTCTGTGTGGAGGACTCCCAGCTAACCAGTATATCTCCTGGCAAAGAGCTCTGGTTTGTGAAATGCACAGAGGAATGGCAGAAAAGGTATGGAAGTCAGTCAAGAGAAATTCTGTCTGATGCATGTGGCTTGGCTGGGATGAGTGGAACCTTCTCCTTTTTTTTTTTTTTTTTTTTTTTAGACCCCAAAACCTCTTTTCTTTCATAAAAGATAAGGATTTTTAGCCTAAGATTCACAGCTATCAGACTTAATTTTCATGTATGCTATATCTATTGCTAAGTAGGTGATATTATTCTCCCTTCTGACCTTGGATTGTCACCTTGTACCTTTACATGTTTACTGCCAAATGAGTGTAGCTCAGTCCTTGGTCCTAATTGTGGTAGGTGCTAAATTGAGGTGCCACCAATGCCCCAGATCTGTGCAAGAGTGGAAAGGTAAGTAAGAGGCATCTATTAACTGCCCTGTAAAACAGGGGGAAGCTAGCAGGAGTGCAGGGCATTGCCTCAAAGATTGTTTCAGTCTGGTAGAAGACCCTGAGCTGCCAAGAAATCTCTTGGTTAAAGTTTGAGCTCAACTGAATGAGCAAGACACAGGTGAGGACTTGCCACGGTGTTACAGCCCTGACTCCTACAGCCTCATCTCCAGGCCTGCTGATCTCTTCTGGTCCAGGAGAGTGCAAACTCTGCCACGGCCAAAGCATCTCAGCCTTGCTTAACCTCTGGGGGACTTCCCAGACACCTAGAACTATCCTCAGAGCATGACTTCCAGGAAGTCTGGTCCCAGCAGCAACAACCTGATTGCCTCAGATGCCTCCAGTCATATTTTGAATGAATCCCTATTCATTTGACTAAAGGATACTTTCCTTTGGATTCAGCCCAGCCTTTTGCCCTCTCTTAAATTTCAGTTTGGAGACTTGGAGCTTTATCACTTCTAATCCAGAGGACAAAGTGCTTGTTAGGGCTAGCAGAGCCCCGTGGAAGTCAAGCTTTGCACAGCCCTCCTGGGCAGCAGAGCTCGGCTCAGAAATGCGAGCTGGTCCCGCTCCAGGTTTGGCAGAAACCAGCAAGCTGTGCTATGCACGGTAGCAAACAATTCTGTGAATGAAACCCCTGTGCAAAAACTTGTTGCCCTGCCACAAGTCTCGAAAGATTGAGTAAACAGTCCTGCAGGTACAATAAAAGGCTGTTTTGATATGCTACTTGGTAACCCCCATAAAACAGAATTGCTGGCAGATGTGCCCTTCCTGCTTGCTCGTGCTGTGCAGCTTGTGCACGAGGCAGAGGAGCTGAGCTCAGCTCCAGCACACCATTTTTTCTAGGAAATGATCCTTTCTCCCAGAAATTATGAATGATTACTTGCTGTTCAGCTCTCTGTTTCTGCCAAGTCAGTGCAATATTATAGTTCCCTACTTGGAGATTGAGCCTGCAAACATCTGTCCATCCCAAATGGAGCTGCACAGGCAGGGTCTAGCTCAAGCCCTGTAATTTCTGCTTGCAGCCTGCATAATGTCTGCTGCAGGCTCTCACTGAGTAGCTACTGGGCAAAGTGTGGCTTTGACAGAATAAAACACCAGCCTGTGCTGTCCAAACCTGTTCTTGGCATCCCAGAAGTTCTTAGAAATTCTTCATTACTCCTCTTAACTTCTGCATTTAACTAGGTATCTTTTTTGCTGTTTTCCCCAGATCTGTCTCAAATCTCCTCTGAAGGCTCCCCGTAAGACTCAAACCAAGCAACCTAGATGCATGAAGACCACACAGGTGGCAAGATGCTCTGGGGAAAACCTGGCTTGGTAGCACTTAAAACAACTAGCTCTTAAGGACAAAACATCTTGGACTGGATGCAAGAAACTGAGGAGCAGTTGATGAACTGTGGTCCTAGACCTAGAATAACTAAAACTCCATTTTCCCTTTCCCGAGGAGCCTGGTTTGTGCATTTAACCTTGCCTTGACCTGTTACACGCTGCATTTTCCCTTCCCTGCTCCAATTAACTAGAACTATGGGTGAGATCTTCACAGACTGAGAGCTCAGCTATGATCTTCTGGTCTGCCTGCCAGTGGAGTTGAGAAGACAAATAACCACGCTAACTGCCCATCAGACCGTGGATGACAGAGCCACCAAGAACAAATTAGCACCTAGGATAGGAGTTACCATGGTCCTGTAGCACTGTGGGCTGTGGGAAGGGGAGACCAGCACAGGTCAGCTGTGTGGGGTTGTCCAGGGAAGGGCTGGGGATAAGCACAATGCCACTTAATTCAAGTTGTCCTTTGCTTGCCTTAAAAATAATCTGTTCTGATACTGAAATGTCTATTTACCTGACATATGGCCTGATAAGAAGGCAGTGCTCTGTCCTCCCTGCTCTGGGGCAGGACACGGTGCAGGTGGTGGTGGTGGTGGTGGTGGCAGCTGCTCCTTGCCCCCTGGTCAGTGTCCACAGTGGGACCGCCCAGTCCCACAAGTGGATCCCTTTTTAAGGGGCAAAGAGTAGCTGCCCTTGTACTGACTACAGGGATGGAGGAAGGTGAAGCACTGTGCTGCCTTGGGAGAGCTTTGCACTGCTCCCTTTAACTGCTGAGGATGCATTCCTCTCTGCTCAGAAGCTGTTGTAGTACCAATGCATAATTAAGACCTTATTTATGAGTAAAGTGCCAAACATGCTGCCCTCATTGTCACAACACCCCAGTTGGATTCCCTGGTCCCAGGTGATCTTGGCTTTGCTTTGAGTTGGACAGACTCTACAGCTGTCCTGTTTGCTACAGCAGAGTGGACCTTGTCAGGTGGTGAACTAGGTTTTGTTTCGGTTGCTTGCTTTTCTCTTTTTTTTTTTTTTCCTTTTTATTTTTGGAAAGAATTGGTAAAACAACCCTTGAGCTTTTGGCATGCAGAAAGGCAATCTCAAAAATGGTGTTGCCAGGTGGTGCACTGAGGTCTGAAGTCTTAGCAAGACCTTCTGAGGCCTGCAAATCTCTTCAGTTTTTGTAAAGCTTCAATCCAACCAAAGCAAGCACATTTGGGGATATTTTTTTTCATGGTTTTATGCAAAGTCTTCAATAACTGAAGCCTTTGGTAAGTATCTGTGACTTGTTGCCATGCCATACTTAGAGAAGTTTCAAAGCCCTATTTGTATATTGTGGTTTTTGTATGACTTAAAACATAATTTATTTCTCATATTGTATATATGTAAAGTTTTAAACATTTTGGTTTCTAGTAACAGTTTTTATAAGCCTTGAGATAAAAAATAAAGGGCTTTGTAAAAATCACTGAAGTCTTGTTATTGATCACAGAATCATTCAGGTTGGAAAGACCCTCCAAGAACATTGAGTCCAACCCTGCCCCCAGCTCTGCAAAGGCCACCACTGTCCCATGTCCCCAAGTGCCACATCCACACACATCCAGGCATGGGGTTTCCACCACTGCCCTGGGCAGCTCTGCCAGGGCTCAGCAACCCTTTCCATGAAGAAATTTTCCCTAATTTCCAACCTGAGCCTCCCCTGGCCCAGCCTGAGGCTGTTTCCTCTCCTCCTGTCCCTGTTCCCTGGGGGCAGAGCCCGACCCTCCCCTGGCTGCCCCCTCCTGTCAGGGACTTGTGCAGAGCCATCTACCAAAAGCTTTGACATTCCTTGCCAGAACAGCTGTCTATGACTGTCTTGTTCCTCTCTGCAGGTCCCTGATACCTGCAGCCATGTACAGCACCCTCCTTCTTCTTCAGCTCCACTGTGTTGCCAAGGCCAGGCTGTTCTCTCCATGCACCCATCACTGAGGGCCTTCAGGAATGGGCCAAGTCACTCCATATCTAAACTTTCTCTGCAGAAATGCCCCTCATGAAACATTAGGAGAGGGGGGACATGGAGCTGATCCCAGGTCTGGAGCCCCTCTGCTCTGCAGCCAGCCTGGGACAGCTGGGGGTGTTCAGCTGCACAAGAGAAGGCTCCAGGGAGAGCTCAGAGCCCCTGGCAGGGCCTAAAGGGGCTCCAGGAGAAATCAAAATCCTTCTCTGGTTTGCAGTGGAGGGATGTTCTGGCTGCCCCTTCCCCACAGTGACCATAAGCCCCATGCAGCAGGGAACTCCAACAAAACCATTAACCTTTCCTTCCCGTGCTGTTCTCTTTCAGACATGGCAATACAACCACTGCTTTTGGCTGGGGAAAAGCAGGATTTTGTATTACTTTCTATGGTTATTGCAGTGAGCACAGTGAACTCTGCAAAGACCATTGCTGCTGTGCCAGGCTAGTCAGGACAAGTTTAGACAAACTCCCTCTCCTCCTTTGATTTCTTCCATTAATGCTTTTTTCCTTCATTAAATGTCACTTATATTTTGCCTGAAATGCTTCACCTTTGTCTGACTTCGCTAAAATAACCCATTGGTGAACACTTCTAAGAAAACTTACCCAAATCTAATCAATAACTGAGTTTTCCCAGCTTTTCCCAGCAGCCACACCACCAAATTTAAAGGGAAGCCTCTTATTGTGCTCTGCCTGCGCCTGACACAAATTGATGGCACAAATCCAGCAGCAGCAGAAGGACTTTGCAAACAGAGTAAATATGTCTGAGCTGAGGAAGATTTGCATGAAATTACTTAGTTAACCTTTCCCTGTGGAAAGCTCAGCAATGCCTGTCTGTGAGGAAAACTGTGTTGGTGGATTTGGCAGAGAGATATTTGGTGCTTGTAGGGCCCCTGATTATTCTGCACCCCAGAGAGGGAGCTGTTTTCTGATGTGTTCCTGTGGGGCTCCCTTTCACCCTGTGCAAAGTGTGTGTGGAGGAACTAACACCAGAAGTCATTCCAGATATCTGGAACTCATTTTTTGGCTGCTACCCCACAGATACAGCTGTGGAACAGGGGCTGGTGCCTCTTGCAGGGTGAGTCTCCTGCAAGGACAAGCAGGAGCTGGCCTCTAAAGGAAAAGGAGGAAGAATACAAGCTCACAAGAGAGGACAAACAGGCTGCAGCTCTTTCACATCCATGGGCATCCTCTTCAGACATCTGGCCCTTTCTCCCAAATGCATCACTCCTGCTGCTCCACATCTTGAGGAATCACACCGGCTGGCACATCAAGATGCATCCCTGCCAGCTCCCCTAGCTGGGAGTTTGGCTGTGTATTAGACAAGTGAGAAAACAAAGGGAGGAGGGTATTTTTTTTTTTGAAGTCTCCAATGAATTTAAGATTTAAGTCTCTGAGGAATTTAGGCCTGGCAGAGCAGACACATTCCAAATCTGTGCCAGGCAGGGCTAAGGCTGGACCACTGTCTCCCCAGCTGCCTGGCATCCCTCCCCTTCCCCCAGGTTTCCTTGGGGTCTCTTTTTCCCAGCCACCCCATCCAGCCCCATGAGTCGGGTCCCCCCCAAAGGTCAGGCTGCTGAGGAACAATAGGACCAGCACAGGGAATGTTTTATAGCCCTCCTCAACCCCCATCCAGGGCTGCCCCAGCCTTGCAAGCAGCAGCAACTGAGCACTGTTTCACCAACCACCATAAAATCATCATAAAATCATCATAAAATCAGAGCACCATAGAATCCCAGAATGATTTGGGTTAAGGGATCTTAATTTAAGGGACCTTAAATTCCATCTCATTCCAACCCCCTGCCACTGGAGACATCTCTAGGGACACATGCCACTGTCCCAGGGTCCTCCAAGCCCCAATGTCCAGCCTGGCCTTGGACACTGCCAGGGATCCAGGGGCAGCCACAGCTGCTCTGGGCACCCTGGGCCAGGGCCTGCCCACCCTCCCAGACAGCAATTCCTTCCCAATATCCCATCCAGCCCTGCCCTCTGGCACCGGGAAGCCATTCCCTGGCTCCTGTCCCTCCATGCCTTGTCCCCAGTCCCTCTGCAGCTCTCCTGGAGCCCCTTTAGGCCCTGCCAGGGGCTGTCCCAACCTGTCAAGCACATCCCAGCATCCCTTTTTGGAGGTGATTTGAACACAAAGTCCATTTGGACTGTGCTGCTCCCTCATTTCCCAGGGTAACAGCTCCCTTTGGCAGTGCTCTGAGGTGGATTAGCAGAGGTCCCCAATGCAGCTGCTGCCACCTATCTCACCCAACTTCATAGCTACAAAAGTCTGGGCCCAAAAAGTCTGTTTGGGGTGAAAAAGACCAGCCCATCCTTTCAAGAACAAGGACAGCATGTTTTTTTGTTGGCTTCCCAAACTGAAACAATGACCCAGCCTCACTCCAGCAAGTAAAGCTTTCCCGTGGTCCCCAAGAGCAGCATCACCAAGAGATGGCTGCAACTGTCCAGGAAACCCAAGATCTCCTCAGCCTGTGCAAACCAGTTGTAATTTTACACCTGTACCGATGCTGACATTCCAACATAAATTATACAGCTCATTGCCCTCCCAGCAGTCCCATCCAGCCCAGTGGCAAACACAAAGGGTCTGGCAACTTCTGCAAATTGATGCAGAAGCATCAGAGACCTCACGCTGCCCAGAGGGATGGGTAAAGCAGCTCGACCCAGAACCAACCCAAGTGTAAAACTAAAAATCAGATCATTTTTGTTGCTTGATTACTGGTTTTTTCCTATCTCTGTCCTTTCTGTTCCAGGTTGTTTTGCAGCTGTTTCACAAAGCTTCAGGACATTTATGGCAATCTATATAATGAAGACACAAAGTGCAAACATTGAGAATCCTCTTCTTCTGACCTGACTTGTAATAACACTGAAAAATGAGGAAGATGGACCAATGGAACAAGGCTTTCCAGGCCATGCTGTTCCAGCTCTCCTCATTCTGCAAAACAGCTCAGACAAAATAAGAAATGACACAACGCTTGGACAAAACATTAACGCAAATATGGTTGATGTTCTTCTCTCTGTTTTCCATGTGGCTTTCAATATCTTGGTTTTGGCTGAAAACAGACATAACCTACAAAATTATGAGGAGAAAGGCCACACCAGCTTGGCTGGAGCTAGGCAAGTGTACTGAAACAATCATACTCCCACACCATGAAACCTGCAGATGTTAATATGAAGATCCTTGCTCTGCTATCTCTGTGAAACAGCCAGACCTGTCATTGAACAACCCATCAAAGACACTCCATGGAAAAGATGGATTACATTTTCTTCATGCATTGTAATGCAGAGAATACCCAATGATCCCAGAATCAGCTGGGTAATAAGGCTTAAAATTTATCTCTAAACTTCAGATTGGTGGATCTGGGTGGTTTGCAGATGACTAAGGTTATTCAAGAACCTTGCTTCTCTCTCTAGAAATAGTTTATTAGTGTTGTCTTTATTGCTGAGGAAAAGAATCCATTCAAACACAACGAAATCCACCAACAGCAGGACAAGATAAACAGATTTGCCTTAAAAGCACTCCATGAATCAGTGAGAGAGAGAAAATCCAGATGCCTTCACCTTGGTTAACAGCTCAGCACACAAACCAGAGCAGTTCACGGCCTTCTCTCCTGAACAGTTTTCATGCAAAAAAAAAAAAATAGTTGAAGAGTTTATTTTGCTTACAGGAGTTTTCTTCTACTAGTTCAGTCTGGTCTAATATGGTCTAATGCACATTAGGTGAATGAAGGCAAGTGAAGGTAAATCAAGGTGACTGAAACTGAAAATTTAAAGGGAGAGAAGGCCCACAGAGATGCTCCAAGGGCTGGAGTCCCTCTGCTCTGCAGTCAGCCTGGGACAGCTGGGGGTGTTCAGCTGCACAAGAGAAGGCTCCAGGGAGACCTTTGGACAAGGCATGGAGGGCAGGTCACAGGGAATGGCTTCCCAGTGCCAGAGGGCAGGGCTGGATGGGATCTTGGGAAGGAATTGCTGTCTGGGAGGGTGGGCAGGCCCTGGCCCAGGGTGCCCAGAGCAGCTGTGGCTGCCCCTGGATCCCTGGCAGTGTCCAAGGCCAGGCTGGACATTGGGGCTTGGAGCAGCCTGGGACAGTGGAAGGTGTCCCTGCCCATGGCACCGGATGAGTTTTACAGTCCCTTCCCACCCTAACCATTCCATGATCCTGTAACACTCTCCAACGCTGTCACAGTAGAGCACCCACCCCCAGGAGAGCAGCAGCACACTCACACACTGTACATGTTTCCCTCGATGATTTCTGTAACCAAAGCCAAGGCTGCAGAAGCAGGGACGTGACAGCTTTGCTGGGAGTTGTGTCTGCAGAGCTTCCTCCTCGTCTCAGGAGCACGGAGCAGCCGCTGTCACCCAGGCTCAGGGTCACCCAGTGAGGCACTGCCCAGCAGGACTTCAGCTCAGGGCACACACGAGTGCTCCAGACGGGGCTCCTTTGAAACTTGATGGAGTTTTCCCTTGGACCTCAGCAGAGGTTTGGTGGGTTCTAGCCCATGGAGAGATGCTGTTCCAGGAAGAGGAAGGGAGCTGAGCTGGAATGCCAGGTGAGGAGCACACTCTGCGCTGTGCAAGACTGGTTATAAGAGGCATAAATTTAGAGACATTAAAACTCTGCACACATTTTTGTCCTGTTACTTCTGCTCATCATCCTAAGTTATTGACCTAATTTCCTGTCTGGAGTCCAAGTCACACGCTGCCTCCAAGCCAGCTCCAGTAACAACATCAAAGCCCTGACCTAGACCGATCCTGTGTTCTGGCCAACAGCTACTTAACAGGACGTGATGAACTTTATATCCATTTCGTCTTTACAGGGATGAGCCAAAGGAGGCTCTCATTTTTCAGTCAGATCCAAAGATCCTCAGTTAACTTTTGCTGCCCTGTAATGGTGCTCTTAAAAGTTGTTTGCCCTTCTCAACTGGAAGACCATGAGAAATAAGTGGAGAAAACCTGACAGCGAGACAGGCAAGGCAACAAATACGATTGTGTAAATGAAATGCTGCCAAACGATCAAGGAAAAAATGAAG
Source organism: Corvus kubaryi (assembly GCF_017639235.1). Classification (NCBI taxonomy): domain Eukaryota; kingdom Metazoa; phylum Chordata; class Aves; order Passeriformes; family Corvidae; genus Corvus; species Corvus kubaryi. The sequence continues at coordinate 435,381 of NW_024581096.1, read as the reverse complement.
AAACGGAAAGACTAAAACAAATAACCCCCCAGTGTTTTCTTTTCTCCTACCTCCATTACAAATGATTAAGTATGGGGGGAAGCAAGGACAAAATCAAATAGTTTTATGATATTTAAATAGATTCTATTTCCTTAAGATAATAATCACTAATACTGGAAATAACTGGAAAGGCAACCAGAAAGAAATTTTAAACTCTTCCACTTACACTAAAATTGTATGCTAAAGAAACCCCAGACATTTTAATGAAGACTGTTTTAATTCAAATCATACCCTCTACAGATCACTGGAGCCAAAGCCAAGCTCTGCTCTTCATCATTAGTGTCCAGAAACCATTTGGAAGATAGATTTTTTTTAGATAATTCTGCATAATCATTATCTGTGAAAGAAAACCTGCGCCCATGTTTTTCCATTTGCATCCTTGGGTTGGTTCCCAGTAGATTCATATCCATGTTCCTCATTGCATTTTCTTCCAAGTCTTAGAAGAATTGGCCCTCTCCGCCTAATTTAGAGAATCTGTGAGCCCATGTTTGTCCTCCAAAGGATCAATATCTGCACCCAAATATGAGTGACTCCTCTCAGGTGAGACCCCACCTGCAGAGCTGCCCCAGCCCTGGGGAACAACAGCACAAGGACCTGGAGCTGCTGCAGCCAGTCCAGAGGAGGCCACCGAGATGCTCCAGGGCTGGAGCCCCTCTGCTCTGGAGCCAGCCTGGGACAGCTGGGGGTGTTCAGCTGCACAAGAGAAGGCTCCAGGGAGAGCTCAGAGCCCCTGGCAGGGCCTGAAGGGGCTCCAGGAGAGCTGCAGAGGGACTGGGGCCAAGGCATGGAGGGACAGGACCCAGGGAATGGCTTCCCAGTGCCAGAGGGCAGGGCTGGATGGGATATTGGGAAGGAATTGCTGTCTGGGAGGGTGGGCAGGCCCTGGCCCAGGGTGCCCAGAGCAGCTGTGGCTGCCCCTGGATCCCTGGCAGTGTCCAAGGTTAGGTTGGACGGGGCTTGGAGCAATGTGGGATAGTGGAAGGTGTCCCTGCCCACAGCAGGGGGTTGGACTGGATGGTCTTTAAGGTCCCTCCACCACCACGATTGCTGAGAAGCAATCTCACACCACAGAGCTTGACCAAGGGCAACCCACATCCCAACTCTTTCCAAATCCTGAGTTCCTGCTTGTCTTCCTTCCCCACATGTGTGCAACCTTCCCCCATGTAACTCCTGGAATTCTCTGAGCATTCTCCCTGTCCTCAGGTGGGCAGTGGACAGGTACAGAAGAGCATCCAGGGCAAGATTTGCAGTACCTGAGAATGAGTTTCTCCTGCCCAGGAGCAGAAACTCCAGGAGCTCACAGCCCATGTAACAGCCAGGCAAGATGAGCAATGACATTGCCTTAGCAAGCTGACAGTCTCCCTGTGTCCCTGCAGCTCCAGGACCATGCATCAAAGCAGCTGAGATCAGGAAAATTTTTTATATGGTTTGTTGTTAAATAGGGATAGAGGAGAACCTGTTCCAGCCAGGCCACCATCTGCTCCCTGCCTTTAACCTTTGTGTTCTGGGGATGCTGGAAGAGATGCAGCCCCTGTACAGAGGCACTCAGAGCTCAGTCTCCGCCTGCATCCTCTCCTAGGACCTCTCAGAGGAGGAGAAACACATCTGGCAGCCCCCCCTCATGTGTATCTCATAAAGAAAACCCTCTCTGCTGGGCTTCCAGAGAGAGGTGTAAGGCACAGGTGAGGAGAGGACGCGCGTGCATTGATGTCCCTCTTGGCTGGGTCATGCTGCTGCTGGCCCACGGCGGTCACCTGGTGAGCCCAGCTCAAAAAAGCCCTCCAGGCAGTGTGGAATTTCCCACCAGGAGCTGTGATAACAGCAGCAGGCATGGTGCACCCAGCCATGGGGGAGGCCACCAGAGGTCCAGGCTGTTTGCCAAGGATCAGCCTTCCCTTCACTGGAAGATGCAGTAGGAGCCAAACAACACATTCCAAACCTCAAAGGAATTTACAGGGCTCTCTCCTTAATATCCTTATGGATCCTGGCTTGAGTATCCCAAAGAAGCAGCTACTACTCATGGCAGAATCAACCTTTCCTGCAATGGTGCTGAGTTAAGCTGGGATTGCAGTGCTGGTTCTTGTGCGCTGCTGTTGTATCAGCAATTTGGAGGGATGTACCTTCACAAGGTACATCCCGTGTGCTTCTGAGCCACTATCACCTGGTCACCTTATGATCATATCGAGCCCTTACCTAAATTTGTGGTCAGTTTGGGAATCTAGGTTGAAGGACTGCATCCTCCCTCAGCTCGGTGGGGATCTGCAGTGCTTGCACAGCAGCAGGGCTGTGCTCTCTGATCACTCCATCAGTCTGATTTTTCTTTAAGGCCAGGTTGAAGCCACCTGCAGCACCTGCTTTGCACCAGCTCCAGACCTGGCCAGAGCGATGGAACAGCTGCTCACTTCCAGGGGTGAGCTGGGGCTGATTTACCCTTTGGGAGATGGGCACACCAGCAAGCCTGTTTGTTTGTGAACCAAGGATGATTTATTCCTCTTAGTAATTCAGTGTCCTTCGGAAGGCACACGATGTCAGCCCCATTCAGCAGCCCTTTTATTTATTATTTTATTCCTGCATAATCCGTGCTGCAGACAAAGAGGCACATTGTTCTACTCTGGCTGACAAACAAAAGTTGTTTTTTTATAAATTCCTGCTATGTTGTTTTCTCCCAGTTTTGCCGTATCAGCTTTTAACTCCCATTTAAAAAAAAAAAAAAGGTATTATTTTAAAAAGAAGCAAAATTTGGTTTTCTAATCCAACTGAATTACCTCCTTATGCAGTTTCAGCAGCATTTTACTGCTCCAATGGCCAGGGGGCTGTTTGTGCCAACCTATCCAGCCTGCCTTGTGTAAAACACCCCATCTCACAGCTTTAATGGGACTGGATTCAAGAGACAAAGCAAAGGACCAAGTCCAGGTTTGGGCATGTACTGATGTAGTTTTTCATCCTGCCTTTGGCGGGGAAAAATATCATAAAATCTCAGAATGGCCTGGGTTGGAAGGGACCCTATAAATTATCTCATTCTATCCCCTGCCATGGGCAGGGACACATTCCACTATCCCAGGCTGCTCCAAGCCTGATCCAGCCTGGCCTTGGGCACTGCCGGGGATCCAGGGGCAGCCACAGCTGCTCTGGGCACCCTGTGCCAGGGCCTGCCCACCCTCCCAGCCAGGAATTTCTCCCCAGTATCCCATTTATCCCTGCCCCCTGGCAGTGGGAATCCTTTCCTCCTTGTCCTGTCCCTTTAGGCCCTTTTCCAAAGTCCCTCTCCAGCTCTTCTGTAGTCCCCCCAAATACATTTCTTAAGATGGAACAGTTGGGGCTGCTCCACAAGATTGCAGATTTCAGGAGATGTTACCTTGAATTTTGTGAACTGATGCACTGCCCCATGGCAGAAAGTTCTGGGGAAAGTCACAGGAGCCAAAAAAAACCTCCCAGGGCTTGTTAAATTGCAGACAATCTCTGCACCCATTGCAGTGAGAGCTGACCTATTGCAAAATACACACCAAGCATCCCCCTCCCCGCCACTGGACTCCTGTTGCCTCTCCAGGGTCTCTAGAGATGGTGCTGAAGCAATCACAGTTGTATTATTTTGACTTGCTGGCTGACCACAAGAAGGGTCTCCGGTTATAGCACAGAACTGGAAAGTAGATCCAAGGTTGGTCATCAACACTGATACCCAAGGACCATCCAAAGGTCACAGACTAGCATGGACAGACCAAATGCTCTCTAAACCCCTTGGAAATCTGCTGGAAGCAAACCATGAGGCTACTGGTCACTGTTCCTGCAGGGTGCTTGAAGCCTACCCAGGTCCTGAGGCCAGAAATCCCTCAACAGCATCCCCATAACTCATTGTGCTCACTGCACCTGCTGTCCACAAGTACAGGTGAAACTGCTCCAGGTTTGGACATGAACTACTTGCTGATGTGTGAGAGGTGGGAAAGGACATTACCAGCTGCCCAGCCTGGCTGAAGGTGGTTTTCAAGGGTGAAATCTGTTTAAAGACAAACATTTATGCTGGCTCCATCTTGATCTTGTGGTTTTTCTTTCAAGTGAAAGGCTGATGGGTCTGAGACAATTCTATTGCAGATGCACAGCAAACTCAGGACAGTTACAGAGCATATGAAAGCTCCCAAGGGATGTCTTACAATGCCAAGAGTGATCCCAGCCACCCATGTGGCAATCCTGCGCACAGCTGAGTGCAAGCACAGGTTAGAATAAGAAGAAAGGCAGACACAGTCCCTCAACTCCATGCAAAACGTCAAGGACGAGCGTTGACCAAGGGTGAAGAAAGGGGCATGCTTGTTTTGGCAACCTTTTTCAACAGTAGGAGAACATTATCAGAGCACCCACCTCACTGGAATCTGCAGAATAAACAGTCCCTGATGCTGGGTTACCAAGGGCTAGCTTTAAATTCCCTGTTTATGGGGACAATCCTGTCTCCAGTGTGCTCCTTGCACTCTCAAGGGAGCACACCAGAAAGCTGCTGATGCCCCTCATTAGTCCTGTAAAGCTGCAGGGCAGCAACTCACTTCACGCATCCATGACCAGACTTTTTGGGCAACGGCCCAGGCATGTGCTCCCCAAGCTCCAGTAGCCTGGTGGTGCTCAGGCTGCAGAGCATCAAACTGAAGGGGCCATTTGCTGTCAGATTGCAAAGGGAAGCCAAAATTAAGTGACAGACTGACTAGGGACAGAGCAACTCTCCACAGACCATTGGCATTCCTGAATTGTCCTTGGAGCACCATCAGCATTGAGAAATAAGCAAGGAAATTTTCAGCTCAGCCACTTCCTAATCACATAAAAAGTCCAGAGAGGACAAAGAAACAAAAGAAGAAACTCTAAAAGAAGAGCTCGTGCAGTAAAACCTCTGCCCATGACAATACGACTGGTCTTGTCTATATTGCTGCAGTTCAGGGTCCTGAAGTACTTTTAAGGTGTTAATGTGCCCGAGGAAGAAGGATCAGACTGGGCTCTTCTGGACTGTTCAGAGGACACACCCAGCCATGCAGAGGATGTGTCCCCCCCGCCCCTTGATGACCTCCCCTTTTATTCATCATTTGCTGCCTTTGTGTCCCTTATTCTTCAAAACACTCAGAAAACAAGTCTAAGGTGGTAACACTTCCTGCACAAAGGCCTGTTCCACGGCAGAGGAGAGCATAGCATACCTAAACCCCAGCCCCCAGATCAGCATGTTTGCAAGGGCTCCTGCTAGAACTCAGCGTTTTATGGACTTTGTGGTTGATGCTTTCCCTTCTCAAGAGACAAGAAACACAGGTTTTGCACAGAGGTTTCTACATATGCAGGAATTTCTGCCCTAGAGCACTCCAGATTTTCAGATCAGTAGATAAATCCTCTTCTCCAGCCTATGCTCACCTGCTCCACAGAGCTGGGACTGTGTATCAACCCTTCCCTGATCACTTTCCTGCACGTCCTGGAAAAGCTGGACACTGAAGCAGACCGCAAACCACTGTTGGCCCTGCCTTTGGTGTGAAAATCAGTTAAATAGGTGTTTTGACTTCCAAGTGTCTCACAAGGTGGGGAGTGCCTCCCACCACGTGCTTGCCATGCACCACGAGGGTCCTGTCCCAGGGCTCTCAGCATATGAGACAAAAAGTGAGAGAAGCACAGCATGGGATGAGTTTTGGAACATGTGGCTGCTCTCAGCCCTGGCATGGTAGAAAGGGGAAGGTCCATGCATGGACCTTGTTTAAATTATCAGCATCCTGTGGAGTGTGGGCTGTGGAGCTGAACTATCCATCTACCTATTGATACACACAGTAGTAAAAAAAACCAGTTAATCTGATAATCCCTCTGCAGTTTCTATGTTGAGGCTTTTATCTCTTAAAAAAAAAAAAAAACACCAAAAAAACCCCCAAACCGAAACAAAAAACACTCCACAAAAAATAACCCTCACAAAAGCCCAGCTGTCAGGGTCAACTCTCCAGCTCCTATAAGAGCAAAATTTTAGATGCAACTTAAATGCTTAAGATGAAATTTTAAGCATCAATTAGACCAAATTCAAACACAGAGGATGTAACAGCCAACTTTAAGGAATTTCACAGAGACTTCTCCATCTCACCCAAATTGTACCCCACTCAAAATCTTACCTGCGGGTGTTTGGAACAGATCCAAAAGCTTTAGCAATTTCCACATAGTACAAAAAGAACTTCCCAAAGCCAGAGTCTTACCTTGACATATTGCCTTTACCTAACAAAACCATCATTTCCCCAAGGCATCCACGGGGGTTTTTTTGCAAATGCCTCCTATATGGCAGCAGGGAGCTCAATGTTTAATAGCACCAAACCCTCGCTCTGCTTTTTAACACAAGAGAGTTCCCCAATGGTTTAGTTATGGAATCACAGAATTGTTTAGGATGAATAAGCCTTCTGATATCATCGAGTCCAACCATCCCCAGCACAGCCAAGGCCACCACTGACCCATGTCCCCAAGTGCCACATCCATCAAACTTCTAAATCCTGCCTGGGATGGGGACTCCAACACTGCCCTGGGCAGCTGGGACAGGGCTGGACAATTCTTTCCCTGGAGAAATTCCTCCTCATGTCCACCCTGAGCCTCCCCTGGCCCAGCCTGAGGCCGTTCCCTCTCCTCCTGTCCCTGTTCCCTGGCAGCAGAGCCCGACCCCCCCGGCTGCCCCCTCCTGTCAGGGACTTGTGCAGAGCCACAAGGTCCCCCCTGAGCCTCCTTTGCTCCAGCCTGAGCCCCTTTCCCAGCTCCCTCAGCTGCTCCTGGGGCTCCAGACCCTTCTCCAGCTCCCTTGACCAGGGCTGCTTCAGCATCACAAGAAAACAACTTTTCCCTTGACTTTTTACCCACTGCTTGTTGCTGGGTATTTGTCACCTGCAGGTAAGACCAGCTCTTCACTAAGACAATTAACTGCTCTGCCTTGGCAGCAGACTGGGAGTGGGAGGAAAACTCCTTGTTTTCAATTTTTAGAACAGTCAAAGACCAACAAGGAATTAGCTAATAAAATCCTTGATGCTACATGGCAAAAAAAGAGAAGAAATCTTGAATAAATTGTGCCAGACGCTGTAGCATCTGAACCCTATTTGCTACCAGAGATAACAAGATAACATATTTTTCTTTGTATCTCAAACCAGTTTTGGTTTGTTTCAAGCCAGATTTCCAGCGTCTGGCTACGCAATATGATATTTTTCTTGACCAAGTTGAAGGATAACCCATTTTTCTCTCATCTGGAAACAGCTGACAACAACATAGTCTGCTTTTATGGAGTACTTTTAATCTTGGGTGAAGTGTTTATGGACCATGGGCCTTGTTCCACTTTCAGCTGCATCTGTGCAAGCCTGTGCTGGCTGAGAGGGAGATGAATTAAAGGAGGGCAGAAATCACTGCAGTGTGTGCAACAACAAAACAAGAATTAACTCCATATGAAGCCCATTCGGCTCTGGCAGAGCTTATTTGTTTTCTCTCTGTTTTTCTTTACTCCTGCTGCTCAACATGAAGGGAAGATAAATAGATGGCTGTAGATTGCCTTGCATAATAGAGCAGAATTTATTTCAGAGGATTTAATTGGTATGGGAAAGAGAGTAGATCTTGGAAGCCTTAAAACAGATCAAAATCCCATCTTTTCAGGTGCTGTACAGGTACTCACTAAATAAAGAGCCAGGGATCTGGCAGGGATCACCCTGCATAAACCAGCTGTAAGAAGTGTGGGGAGGGAAATTAAGGTCTAGAAGAAGCAAGGTGAATCATCCAGGTCACAAAACCTATCAATGGCTCCCAGTTCTCTGCAGTACCCACTAAATACCTCTGCAGAAAAGCTCCAGATAAACTACCAGGATGCACAGCTTCCCTCCAGGCAGTCTCAAGGGCTTGAGGTCTGTCCCTAAACCAAAACCCCATGTAGCACTTATACACCACACAGTATTCCTGAATCGCCAAAATTCTCAGAAATGATTAAGAAAAGCTCCCTGAAGCTGTAATCTCGGGGTCAGTGAAGGCTCAGTTCCCTGGTGGGACTCAGTGCTTGTTGTGGAGCTGGAGTGATGAACCCTGTGTGTGAGGCACCTGCTTCTTCACGCTGCCCTGCTGACAGCCAGGCCTCCAGGGGCTGATCCTTTGGGGTCTGCAGAGGTTGAACATCTGCCAACACCTGCTCTCACCTGGAGGGGCTGTGTTCCTTTCAGAGATCTCCCACTGTGCTCACTGGTGGGTATGAGGAAGAATGCCTTTGCCACATTTCTTTCCCCAGATCTATGTGATTTTTAGACAAAATAGAATCATAGAAACATAGAACCATCAAAGCTGGAAGAGACTTTAAGATCATTAAGTCCAGCTGTCCACCCAGCACTGCCACTGTAACCTCTAAACCACATCCCCCAGTGCCAGATTCTGACTCCTCTTGAACCCCTTTCAGAGGTGGTGACTCCACCAGCCCCGTGGGCAAACTGATCCAATCACCTGCTACTCTAACAATGATAAAATATTTTCTAATATCTAATCTGAATCTCCCCTGTCTCAGCTTAGGCCATTCCCCTCTCTCAGCCTCAGAAAGGCCATTTCCTCTGGTCCTCTCACTTCAGCCACAGCAGGAGACCAGCCCCCACCTCTCTGCACCCTCCTGTCAGGGAGTTGTAGAGAGTGATGAGGTCCCCCCTGAGTCTCCTTTTCTTGAGACTAAACGATCACAGCTCCCTCAGCTGAGCCTACAGAAGTTAGGCACACCTAGGGATTCTTAACCTTAAAAAAACCCCAGATGATCAAACAAATTAACACACAACTCAACAATGGCACCTTCCCTAACCCAATTTCTTTCTCTGCCTGTATGAATCAAGAAATTTCACTTCCAAAACATCCCCTGTGGGATTCACTAAAACTTCAAACACCTTTTTCTCACTATAAGGACTGCGATGGGGCAGAGAAGTTGAATGAAATTATAGAATAGTTTGGGTTGGAAGGGACCTTTAAAGACCACCTCATTCCCCCCCCTGCCATGGGCAGGGACACCTTCCACTATCCCAGGTTGCTCCAAGCCCTGCCCACCCTTGCCTTGGACACTTCCAGGGACGGGGCCCCAGCACCGTCACAGGTAAGAACTTCCCAACATCCCATCCAACCCTGCCCTCTGGCAGTGGGAAGCCATTCCCCCTTGTCCTAATGATAGTACACACACACCAGACAATAATTACATTAATAGATGGAGATGTGGATATCTCAGTCAGTGTTTACCAAACACCTGAAACTGTACAGAAACTGTATTTTGCATTATGGGCCCATTCCAAGGAAAATTGGAGAGCATCAGTTTTACAGGAAGTGATGCTGGTCTCCTGCCCATTTTTGCAGGTTCATGACATTTGGAGCACTCAGGCTCCTGGGTGCTGATCCAGCCTTTATGACACAGTCACTCTGGGGTGTGTTCAGGCAGCATTTTTCAGATACTGAGGATATACAATAGAGGCCAGACTTAGAAAAAGCTCATTGTGCATTTAAGCAGTTGGATAAATCTAAGCAGCTCTTTTTAGGGCTGTACCAGTTGCAGAATCCGGTTCTCTGCCATATGAGAAGCATATTGCTTTTGCCAGGGTTTGAGCTAGTGCAGGGTTATGGCTCTTGAGATCTTGTCCCAAGCGGTGCCGTCCTGAAAGAGGCCGCTAGATGTGGGAAACCTCTGTCTCTATGCCAGAAAGAACAGATGGCTGTTAAACAACCAGACTCCCTCAAACATGTGTAACTGATAATATTCCAAATTAGTGTTCCAGGTAGAAATTCCACAAGCAAACAGAGCACTTTATAATTTTTTTAAGCTCAGGAGATTGGTCTCTCTGCATTAGGGAGATGTGCTCAGTCCCAGAGCCTGTGCTGCTGGCCAGGCTCCAGGACTGAGTGTATCAGGTTTCTGCCTCTTTATTTGCACATGGTTTTAGAATTGGGAGGAGGAGCCTTTCCTCCTGTGACAGCCTGTCCGGGATTTCTGGATTTTCAGCTGCCCAAGTACTGCAAGTTGGAATGGATTTTAAAACGTGTAGGTCCTGTTTAGGCTGCTAAGGGAAGACAACTTCAGTTATGATCCTTGTAGCCAGATTTTATGCTCCCCTTGGTATATTTTTATTCCCTTTATGACTCAGGACCTTACTTTAGTATCTAAATAACTTCCCCTGCAGTGGAATTTGGTATCAGTGGCCACTTTTCCATGTGCCTGGGCATCTGATGAATCAATGATTATTTTTTCCCTAGTATCTCTCTCTGATTTCGGGCATTTCAGTCATCTAAAACAATGGCTTTGTATTTCCAGGTATTGAGTGTTCATTTTGCTGAACTCACCTTTTCAACTCTTTGGCTGCGCTTGACTTGTTTCCATCACATGGGAGACTGGCGAGAGCATGGATCTGACTCAGCACAAACATATTTAGGAAGCCAATAAACCTTTATTTTTAAGCCCTCTCACTCCCTCCCTTGTTATGTTCCCTGTTAGTGCTGAGGTTTTTCATGCATTGACCACATCCAGCTTCCACCCTTGTCCTCAATCAACCTCTTGTTACTGGTAAGCTCTGAGCTGCATCTCCTGGGACCGTTTGATTGACCTGTTTCATAATTTTCTCTCCCCTCAGCTCCCACTGGCTGAGGCTGGTGGTATTCCCCATTCCTGGGAGTGTTTAAGGACACTTTGGATGGGGCTTGGAGCAACCTGGGATAGCAGAAGGTGTCCCTGCCCCTGGCAGGGGGTGGAACGGGATGAAGTTTAAGATCTGTCCTAACCCAAACCATTCTGGGATCTCTGCTGCCCAGAGTGGCAGAACTTCTCAGGGAAGTCTTCAGCTTTTCAGTGTGTCAGATATAGAGGGAATGATGAGGTTCTGGGGCTGGGAAGTCCTAAGGGACTCAGACTCCTGTGCAGACCAACTTTCTACGTGGTGTCTGGAAACAAGGGACGGCTCATGAGGCTGATGCCCTCAGAGCTACTGAGTGAATGTGGAGACGCCAGCTCGTGCCAAGTCCCAGCCGTAAATAAAACCAAACTGCCCCTCTGCTAAGCCATGCATCAAGTAAAGCCCCTGGGAATGGGATCAGTGACTCACTTCAAATGCAAATCGCTGTTGGTGCTGGTGAAGCCGCGGGTTCACGTGCGCACACCGCCATTCTTCCAGGCCTGAAAGCCAGACAAGGCCTCAATGAGTAATAAAGTACCTAATTGGACTCTGACCTCCGGCTGCGCTGGGCCAGTGTGTGAGTATGGATGTGTACGTGTGTGTGCATGTGTGTGTGTGCATGTGTGTGTGTGTGTGTGTGAGGGGGTTTTTCCTTGGCCCAGTCCTTCCCCTGGGTACTGCTGCTGTCTAAGTGGTGTGGGCCTGTCCGTCACAGTCTGCTGCCTCTTGGCCGGGTTCCACCTGGCAGCCTCTCTGCTAAGCCCATCAAACAAAACAGTTCCTCCGTAGGGTCTGTCTCACTTTCTGTGGGGCTGGAAGCTGCCAGAGAGGACCCCAGGACACAGCGCTATGGCAGCAGCGAGAGAGGGAGAGGTTTCCACTATTGCCCACCACGTGTCACAAGCAGGGGTCTGTCTCTTGCAAAGACAAATTTTTTTAGCAGGGCTTGCTATGACAGGACAAGAGGGAATGGCTTTAAACTGAAAGACAGGAGGTTAGATGGGATATTGGGAAGGAATTCCTCCCTGGGAGGGTGGGCAGGCCCTGGCCCAGGGTGCCCAGAGCAGCTGTGGCTGCCCCTGAATCCCTGGCAGTGCCCAAGGCCAGGCTGGATGGGGCTTGGAGCAGCCTGGGACAGTGGAAGGTGTCCCTGCCCATGGCAGGGGTGGAATGAGATGATCCTTAAAATCCCTTCCAGCCCAGGATTACTTATAGGTGAACTAAATGACTTGCTATGCTGACCCAGGCTCTGCACATATCTAACAGCATCACCCCAAAAAGTTTGTTGTCCAGAATCTGTGCTGGGGACTCAGATCACAACAGGCTCTGAGGAAACCGTCCTGGGAGACGTCCATTTTTTGTCTGGACATCACTGTAATTTAAGCTGTTGTAACCTGGATCCTCAAAGTCTTGGAAAAAAACCCAGAAATATGGGCTGTGGAGATAAAAGGAAATATCAAAATGCTAAGCACAAAACAGCAGACAAAACTCAGGAAAATGGAGGAAAAAGATAAAATCACAATGCTTGCATGAGAGGAAGGGGAGAAAATAATTTGGATCGATAGAAACATTTCAGATACAGCTGCTGAGCAGAAACCTTTGCCAAGGGGAGTTTAGCAGTTGGCAGATGTGGATTGCTCAATACTACTGTCTCTAGAGTTGTATCTTCACTTTTTTTGGCACTCCCAATCTGTCTGCTTTCCTTTTCTTGTATTCAGGATGTAAATTGTTTGGGACAGAAACTCTCTTTTTGGTGCATGGTGCACTTTGCCCAGCGGGTGCCTGAGCATTGAGAATTCTACAGGCAATTATACTGAAGACAGCTTGACCCTGAGGAAAGGATTTTTGACAACCTAGAAGCAGTCAAGATACTCCTTTTTTCCTGCCAAAAATTTAAGTTGTGATGAGTTATGGGTTTGAAGCATACACAAGGAGTAGATACATAAACAGGAACACTAAGTTCTGTTTATGAGAAACCTGCAGGAACTCAAAAGCAACGAGTCTTTCTCCACCCAGACTTCATCCCATGGTCCCACCAAAAGCCTCTTTCCAGTGGGCACTCCCCATCTTTTCCTTGGCTGTCTGGGAATGCTTCAGATAATTTTGAGCCATGATAACCAGGCACCTCTACTTTACTCTGCTTCACCGCCTTTGGTTTCTCAGTGTTTCAATGATTTCATCAATGATCAGACAGACATAGAGAGCCCCAGTGAATAGTTAATTGCTAAAGAGCACATGTGTCTATGTCATGATGGGCCTTCCCTGCTAGGATCCTATTTATCTGGCCATGGACCTCATCTGTGTATTCTATCCACCTACTTCAGCCCCCAAATGCGAAACCCTGTCAAATCCTCCCAACACTCCTGGAAAGTTTAAAATTAGATCAAATCTCCGTGGGTGGCTCTTACTTCTAAAGTGGATGACATCCAAAAATGAGCCTGGAGGCCGCTCTGGGAGGCTGAATCCGTCCAGTCACCCTTGTGCCGGGGCCAAACCCTTACATTTGCCCAAAACACAGCCCCCAGAAATGCATTAGGGCTGGGATCAAAGATCAGAGGGAATGGAGAATCGCCGCTGGACCGCTAATCCCCCCTCATCCCCAGCACAGTGCGAGTTTCATGCCAACAGAAACACAGCAACTATTTATTGTTTTTAATCACTTTGAGCTCAAAACTTTTCTTAAAAATGTTTCTTCAAACTTCAGGCTCTGAATCAGCCACGTGCCTTGGGCAGGTGTCCTGCAGGAGGACATGGTGGCCCACATGAAGCCACAGGGTCACATTTCCAGATGGTCTTTTGACCAAGTGCAACGCAACAGATGTGTGATGGACATCTCTGTCCACTCACTGTACACAGGCATTTCCTGAGTATACAGTCCATTTTCATCACCTCTGGGACACTATTTGTGCCAAATATGAAGCTCTGAATTGGTTCCTCAGCATCCAGGACAATAAATTTCCAATTCTGAAAGGGTTTCCAGACAAACAAGTTAAGTGTTCATTATGTAAAATACAGTAATTTCCTTGTTCAATACAAGATTAAACCTAGCCAAAAGGTCCAGAAACATTTTAGATTAGAAGTGCCAAGGTAGTCAGACAAGAAACAACTCAGTACTTTTCTTTTTCTCAATTTCAAAATTCAGATAATGGATATTCACAATTCATAATATAGAGATTGAGTTCCCATTTATCCAGGATGAAAGGCTCTCTGTAGGGGTTGAGCTCAGCTGAAGAAGGAATTTGGTGAAATCCTTCTTGGAGTCAATGAGGTTGGAACAACTCTCCTCATTTTGGGATGTAGAACTAAGGCAGGGTGGTAATGGGCATTTTTTAATGAAAACAGGGCAAGGCAGAGTCTGTCTCATATTTAGTAGTGCAATGGAGAGACCACTCATCTGAAATATCAAAGAGAACTGATCTGTAGTCTCTTCTTCAAGCTATACACAGTTATTTATATAAATGAGAGCTGAGGGGGCACTGGTTGAGGGCAAAGGACAAAGCTTGAACCTGCACAAGGTGGATTTGAGCCTGGTGGTCCCTCACCACCCTTGAAATATTCCAGGGTCTGAGGCAAAAGGGGTATCTGTTTCCTGGCTGGGCTGAGATGTTCTCTGGGAGCTTGGAGGCACGTTCCGCGGCAGCATGGCTGGGGATTTGGGAGTGTCATCGATACTGCCATGGAATCCTTTAGGTCTTTAGGAATCCTTTGGGAGAAGCCCTCTAAGCTCATGGAGTCCAACCATTCCCCAAAGCACTGCCAGGCCCACCAGTCACCCATGTTCCCAGGTGCCACTGGGGACTCCATGACTGCCCCAGGCAGACTGTTCCAGGGTTTGACAACTTTTTCCATAGAGAATTTTTCCCTAATATCCAAACAAAACCTCCTCTGCTGCAATCCGAGGACGTTTCCTCCTGTCACTTGTTACTTGGGTGTCCTGAGCACATGTGCCTGGGGATGGAAATCCTGCTGAGCCCAGCCCTGGACAGCAGGTGCCCAGCTGGGCTCAGTCCTATTCCTGCTGCCCTTGGGAACATGGTGTGAATTACGCTCTGTATAAACATCCAAATTATGTTTGGCGTCATGTTAACTTGGTTGGGGGGAGAGGGGAAAAAAAGGAGGGAGACACGGGTAACTTTTGGGGGTAGGGTGAGGGACACAGACACCCTGCAGATTTCAAAGGCCCTTTCTTTGTCTTCCTTTGAGTTCTTTAAGCCCAGAAAGTTTATTTTCCCTCAGAGTCTCTCTTTTTTCTCTTTAAAATGAATGTTTACTTCTATTAAAATCCCCCCCAGACTACAAATGCCAGTCTTTCTCCACTTGTGATGCTGCACTCGCCATCAAAACAGAATGAAAAGCCAGTGCTCCCAAATTCTGGGGGAAGAGAGGGTTTTCTTGTGGTTAAGCAGATTGGTCTCTGGGTCATTATGTACAACAGGAGTGCTGCAGAATTGTCCTTGTGCATGAAATTCCCTTGAAAAAGTGAAAGTCATTTGAAGCAAGAAGGGTTGTTTTAATTTCCCAAGACAAAGAAACTTTGGGCTTAGACAAAACAACCTGGTGTGAGATATCAGCTGGGTGGTTTATCCTCTCCAGGCTCCTCGGGGGTGGCTATGGGAACAGATCCGAAGCCAATTTAAATGACATATTGAATATTCAGATATCTGTAATGAAAAAGCAGTTTCTAAAACTGATTTTTTTTCAGCGCTGAAGGGAGCAGTGCCACTGAGATAAAACTGAAAATGTCGCTTCCCCTTGGGGCCCAGCTCTGCTCTCTGGTAGGCAAAAGAGCGATTAACATATTTTATTGTTTCTATTTCACTGCCTTGCATTGGTTCTCCCAGCCCACATCAGGGAGAGGGTTAGAAAGGAGACATGTTCCTGCTGAAAAGGCCTTTTTAAGTCTCCGATTTGGCACTTTTACGTAGGATTTCGACCCCCATAAACAGGGAGGCAGCAGCTGTGAGCAGCGGGGAAGGCGGCTGGGAGGGCAGGGTGTGCAGCAAACAGCTGGTATTTATGTTGTCAGCCTCCAGCTTGCAAATGCTGCCATTTCATAAGCTGTGTGGTTCTGTTACTGGTGCAAATGGATGTGCTCAGATGCAGCAGATCTCCAGGAGAATCCAAAAGGAAGCATTTTTGCAGCCATGTCGTGCTGCAAGCTGTACCACTGGGTCTTCCTGAGCCCAAGATGTCATCTGCAGCTTGGGTAGACTTTCCTGCCTTAAAAACCTCTAATCCTGCCCTAAAAACCTCTAATCCTGCCCAACTTGTCCCCATGGAGGCCAATGTCATCGTGTCCATGGTTTTTACAGCTTCATGAGGCAACCAATGAAAAAAGGTTGCGCCAGATGACTTTAATGCTCCCTTCCAAACCAAACCATTCTGTGATAAAAAAGCCATTATTGACACCTCTTTTGAAGATTCTACCTGGTGGTTCAATTTGTTGCACTCCTGCAGTTGGGTTGCAAGAGTGTGGATGCAAAAATAAGCAGCCCAGTCATCAAAATGGGAACTGCAACATTTTTTTTAATGCTGTACAAAAACATGTAGTTTCATCTGGGTATTTAGAGATGCACCTTCTAATTACCCATGGAGATGGTAACTATAAACCTCTGCTCCTGGGCACAGTTACAACATCTTTCATTCTTTTAAGGCAGTTTCCTTGTTTCCTTGCCACTTTTTCTTAAGCAGCTCTGAGACTGGATGTAGGAGCACAGTAGTCATAGTGGGAACTCAAACTCAGCACTAGCAGATGCCTCACTTCAGAATATTTGTAGCTGTTGATACCAGTGGTGAAGTTTGGCAAAAGCCATGTGATCTTAAGAGGCAGAATGGGTTCAGTGTAGCTGATTCTCATGAAATGGGAATCAAAGTCACGAGTGCCAACAAGAACCTTCTGAAAAGTGTTTGCTGCCTATTGACTCACACTGCTTTGGGCAAGCAAGGCACAGCCAGGATTTGGGTTACTGTTTTCGTGCATTTTGTCATTTCTTTCTTGTGAACAGGACAAATACTTGATAGGAAAAATTAATTATGCAGAGGTTCAAGATGGATTTTTATGGGGTGAGGGTGAAAGCCGAAAAGGATGGTATTTAAGAGGTTTGCTGCACAACTATTTCACTTTTCGTTGGATTTAAAGCTGGTTCTAAAGCCCAGTATTTCTAAATATATGTGTTTTCCAAACTCCTGCTTTCTTACATCCAGCAATTCCTGTATATAATTGTAGTGTTGCCAGGCCATGGGGTTTCTTTCATAATTCTTGCAATTTGCTATGATGCTTTTCTAGAGCCTGATTTCTTGTGTTTGTGAGAAATTCAGCTCTTGTCAAGAAAATAAACAAAGCTCCTGGTCATCTTGATTAAGGTTTAAAAATGTAAGGTTAAGTAAGGTTTAAAAAAAAAAAAAGAGGAAGGGGACCTGGAGTCATCATTCAGATGCTGGAGATCCTCTAAGGAAATAATAAATTGTGTTTTCTAGATTGCCTGGAGGTGTAACAGCTCCCAGAGGAGAGACAGCTCCCCAGGTTCCCTCCAAGAGGTCTCTTCCACAGCCTCCCTGGCAAAGCTATCCATAGGGATTGAGGCCTCAGCTGTCAGCCAAGGAAGCTGCAGAATGTACCCACAGCCCATGGACAGGAAAGGTCGTGGCTTGGGAATGTCCTTCCTCAGAATGACAGAATCACAGAGTGGCCTGGGGATGGAAGGGACTGTAATGCTCATCCCATTCCAATCCCCTGCCACAGGCAGGGACACCTTCCACTGTCCCACATTGCTCCAAGCCCCGTCCAGCCTGGCCTTGGTCACTGCCAGGGATCCAGGGGCAGCCACAGCTGCTCTGGGCACCCTGGGCCAGGGCCTGCCCACCCTCACAGACAGCAATTCCTTCCCAATATCCCATCCCCCTTTGGCAGTGGGAAGCTATTCCCTGTGTCCTGTCACTACATGTTCTTGTGAAAAGTCCCTCTCCATGTTTCCTGTTGGCTCTTTCAGTCACTGGAAGGACACAGCTAGGTTTCCCTGAAGCCTTCTCTCCTCCAGGCTGAACAATCCCAATTCTCTCATCCTTTCCTACTCTCATAGAAAAAGCCTAAGAAAGTGGATTGAATATTTCCTACTAGACAGGAGACATTCAAACATTGAAGTATTGCCACCTTAGAGCCAAAACTGCCCTTTTAAACCTGCCTTGGCAGCTGCAAAGATGAAATGGAGATGTAGGAAGGCCAAGGACCTCAGCAGTCTCCTAAGCTGCCTGGTCCTCTAAGGATCCAGGCGCTCTAGCTGAAGCAAGAGACCAAAACTCACAGGGTGTTTCACCACAGCATTGGTGCTTTAGGGAAAACTCATTTCATGTGAGCACTGGTAGCTCCTGGGGAGCTGAGAGTGGCCGGGAACACCTCCTTACCCAACCCTTCCAGCAGCGAGTATTGGTGTCACTCTGAATAGATGGGAAACCTGCTGTTGCTCATCTCCAGAGCGGGGTGGGTGGTGGAGCCCTGCCAAACGTGGGTGTGTGCAGCCTGGCAACACATCTATGGTGCAAAAAAAGGGATGTGCAGGATTTTCCAGGGGACATTTGGGGAGCATTCCAGCAGGGGGGTTGTTTGAGAGATGCTACAGACACCTGAGGTCCTGTAGGATCTGCTCGGTGTGCAGAAGGACCAAACTTCCAAGCTTGGAAGGATGCTCTGACATCTCCAGTGCTCTCCCATCCCAACGTCTCTCCAGGGTCCAACCCTTCCTGCTTGTGGGGGAGAGGGGGGTTGACTCCCTGGTCCTCCCCGAGCCCCTCAGTGCCTTTAGCCCTTTCTTTTCCCTGAATCACCCTACCAAGAACCCACAGAACAATGCCTCCATTACACTGATGCCTCCATTACTCTCACAAAATCATCTCCACAGACATAGTAGCAACAACATAAAATATCCTCAGATTTAAAAGAAGTATGTTCCTTGAGCAGGAAAAAATCTAGAGTGGTGAAATTAATTCAAAGCATGGTGATAGGTAGAGGTTTACTTACAAATACTTGAGCTCATTTGGTTAATTGTTCTACTCATCAGCATTTGGGCAAGAAAATTGCTTGAATTTGAAAATATATGACTGCCTTCCCAAACTTTTTATTGCAGTTTTTGGATTGTTGCACAAAATGCATTACAACTGACATCAACTTTTGGTCTTCCAAAATGTAATGCAACTGGGAGAAAAGAAAATCTCATCAGCAGAGAGAGGAAGAGAGAATTCCCTACTTCCATTTGTTTTGTGTGTGTGCCCAGTTTCTGTATTCCCTGGGGATCTTTCAAAGACCATGATTACAAAATGCAGGAAGGTGTGTTTGGGAAGCTGAAGCACCAGACGGTAGCACCTCAAAACGTCTTAAGACTGATTTATCAAAAAATTTACTACCTTCAGAGTTAATGAAATCCTTTGAACACAGAGGTGTGATGCACAGGAGATGAAGGATTTGTTGCAGTTGTTGCGTGATGTTGGGAGATGTGCCACAAGCCCACGTAATGCTGTGCATGACACCCTCCCCTCACTCTGTGTTTACCCAATGTGCTCCTCAAGGCTTCAGGGGACACCAACACAGCCAGGACAAGGCAAAGGACAGGAAATAATAAGGGCTAGACGGAGGCATTAAGGGTCTTGTAATTTCAGATCCTTTTTCCTGGCACCACAGACAATACTCATTCTGCAAGAAATTATCTTTATCCCAAATAGGATTTCACTTTTCTACCTCTTTTCCCTAAAAAAACCCAAAAAAATGGGGAGGGAGAGAGAAAGAGAGCAGGTGAGCACAACATATCCCTTGCTTTTTGGGAACCATGATCCTATTTTACTGTGTATCAGGAAAATGTTGAAAAAAAATAGATGTCAGTTCGGGAATATTTTGCAGGTGGAGTTACAAGTCAACTGAAAAATGAAACAAAAAAATCTCTTGGCGTCCCTCTTTCCCAGATGCAGCCAAGATTCCTGCTTTGACTTGATCCAGGCAAGGGAGGGAGCACAGCCTGTTCCTGCAACGCACTGAGAAGCAAGGGGTGTTTGTTTTCTGTTATCAGCAAAGGGTGATGATGAGCTTACTGTCCGTGAGATAATCTATTTTTTATTACTGTGGGTTAGATCAAGTGCACCATGGTTTGGAACAACAATAAAAGACAAAAATCCCCCCAAAACTGGAAAAAATCCCCACCCTTCTCTTTTGCATTGGTGATAAAGTGGTATTTTTTGTCAGAGTGCCCACCCTGGAGCACACTTTAATAATATTAGTCGTTATTACATGCAGAGCGGCTTTTCACGTCACATGAGCCAGCCTTGAAAGCAAATCCCAGTCTCTCTGTGAAATCCACTTGATCCTCGTGTTGAAACACAGCTATTTCCAGATGATACAAAGCACCTGTTTAACAGGGAGCTGGGGCAGGAAAATCCCATATTCCAGTCAAAATGGCAGGAGGAACTTACTGGCTATTTAACCAAATCACTCACTGGCCGCATAGGTCAGGTCACTGTTGTGCTTCCACAAAAATTGTTCCAACATGGAAGTGTTTCAGCAGCTCCCTGACCAGCTGAGCCAGAAAGAATTGTCCTCTGCTCCCACCCTGGACATACAACCATCTTTTGCCATGACCAGAGGGGACCAGTGTTTAGCTGCCATGGCTACAGGCTGACACATCATTAACGTAATTATGGTGTTAGGAAGAGAACAAATGATCCAAAGATCACTAGCAAGTCAAGGCCCCTTCTTATGGAGGAGACCTTTGAGGGCATTTCACAGGGAATCCCAGAATGGTTTGGGATGGAAGGGACCTTAAAACTCATTCAGTTCCACCCCTTCCACTATCCCAGGGTGTTCCAAGCCCTGTCCAACCTGGCCTGGGACGCTTCCAGGAATGGGGCAGCCACAGCTGCTCTTGGAAACCTGTGCCAGGGCCTGCCCACCCTCACAGGGAAGGATTTCCTCCCAGCATCCATGCTAAATTCCCCCTCTAAGTTTAAAACTGTTGCCCCTTGTCCTATCACTATCTGCCCCCTGTAAAAAGCCACTTTCCAAGGAAGAGGAGATGCTTCTCAATGCAATAAGGCGTTTAACACAAGAGAAACTTCTTGAGAGAGCAGTTGGAGACTACTCAAAATAAATTGCTGGAGGGTATTTAGGGACCTGCTCTTCCTATGCTTGCAAAATCTGAATGAATAGGCTTCATCCAGATTCATTGCTGGATGAATTGTGGCAGGAAGGTTACAAAATCACTCATATTCTGCAGTGTAATTAAGCTGACCTCTCCCCTTCCTGTCTTCACAGCACCACACTGTAATTCAGGGATGTAACTTGTGGGTCTGACACCCACGGGATCACCCGTGGAGCACAGGTACCCCAGCCCACGCCGTTCCCACAGGACACACACTCCCAGCACTGCACCCCGGGGCTTAAAACGACACCAAATTCACCAGCAAAGTCACGGTGCCCACCAGATGCACTGCCAAACCTGAAGAGGATGTCTCGTATGAGCAGGAGTGCATGGATAAGAGAACAATGTGATTTGGGGCAGACAAAAGGCTTGAAATCTGAGCTTACCAAAGTATCCAGGCAGCAGCTGCAGCAAACACTTCCCGGGCAGAGCCTGTTAAAGGAGAAGGATCTGCATTCACCCAGCTCTCCCAGGTGCCATCACAGCAAGGAGAATGGAGATCTTTTGCTCTGCACGACTCCCTGACAGGAGGGGGCAGCCAGGTGGGGGTCAGTCTCTTCCCCCAGTTAACAAGTGACAGGATGAGAGGAAATGGCCTCAAGCTGTACCAGGGGACGCTCAGGTTGGATACTAGGGAAAATTTTTCCATGGAAAGGGTTGTCCAGCTCTGGCACAGCTGCCCAGGGCAGTTTTGGAATCCCCATGCCTGGAGGGTTTTAAAAGTTTGATGGATGTGGCACTTGGGGACATGGGTCAGTGGTGGCCTTGGCAGAGCTGGGAGTGGTTGGACTTGATGGTCTGAGGGCTTTTCCAACCTAAACATCTCAATGATTCTAAGAGATTTCCATCGACTTGCAGCAGCACAGAAAGAGAAGGGCCAGCTGGACCATCCAACCTGGAGACAGAAGGCTCCTCGGTGTCCTCAGGCTGCTAAAAGTTTTGACATTCCAGTCTCAGCCAGAGGTTTGTCACAGTCAGTGGAGACAATGGGCACTATAGAAGGCGATTTATCTCATATTTATCCTTTTTCTTAGGGAGGAATGGACACTCCTGAAGAGCTCTTCGGACTCTGCTGCCTGCAGAGAGGATCTGCATAACCACATGAGGGGAGTCCACCATGAAGGTGCCCTATTTCCAGGTGTGTCTTCTCCAAGGCGCCATTTTTATCTACATTAATATTTGTATTTTTCATAGCCAGTTTTGTTTCCCCTGCTCAATGTCAGTGATGTTGGAACAACTTATTCTTTCTCCAAGCATTTAATTCCCAAGATGTTTCCAAAACAATTTTCAGTGCAGCTTTCGTACTGGACCCGTCAGTGTGTCTTTGAGCTCATGTTACCACAAGTTCAGCAGCAAGTAAAGCATCATCATTTACACTGCACGCAGGATGCAGGTGCTTTTGAGGTTTTTGTCATTGTTTTCTAAAGGAAGCCACGGATTTGGAGTTCTCCCTGTGTTTTCCATCAGGGTATATCTGCAGCACGACAGCACCGAAGCTGTGGAACAGGCACACTTCCAAATTTCACAAGCTTTAGTCCCAGTATCAACTGTTTGCAGATAGCTGTCCCTGTAATCTGCAGGCTGCAGCTTGTACACAAGGGAAGCCAAAATAATGCATGTTACTGGAAAGCTGATGGGCGGACATGCCCAGGAATATTCTCCCCCACACTGGTGAAGATGTGTAGGCTTTTTTTTTTGTTTAAAACCACATTCTGGATAGAAAGGGAGAATCTTAACTCCCCAGAACAGGCTTATTTTATTTGGAGTTTTTAATTTGCAGTCAGTTTTTTGTTGTTTTTCTTCCATTTCTTGGAATTTGTACTTCTGTGAAAGAAAAACCACATTTCCTTTCTCCTTCCTACCACTCAGGTGTTCCTGTTGTCACTTGCTGACAGTGACAAAGAGCTTTCTATATTTCAGTCACTTAGAAAAGCTGAAAATACCTACAGAGCTTCTTCCTGGGGACTTGTAGCCACACGCAGGGGCCTGTGCACAGCTGGGAAGTGCCACTGACTCATTATTAAGGATCTCAGCCAGGTGGACATCTAAATCCAGATAATCCAACTGCTGATATACATAGAAAGAAGGGAAACAGAACCAGAAGGAGACCACAGGGCAGAACAGCGCTGAAAAGCTCTGTTAAGTGATCCACTGTAGGAAAAGTTGAGCTGTTGCTATTGCTGAGTGGTTTGGGATTTTTTTCCTGATTTTTTGGGGCAAGAGGATCTCCTGGAAAGTAGGCTGTGGCATCAAAACTCTTCTTTCCCTCAAAGTTTGTCCCCATCCCCACTGCTGCAATCCCCCATTAAGCTGCAGGTGTAAATGCTCCTGGCAGGTCCCGAGTATGAGGTGAAACTCTACTAAACTCCTTCTATTAAACACCCAATTTCATGTCTGGAGTTTGGAGGCAAAATGACAAGGGTAATCCAAATAAATGGGATACTTGCAACTCCCAAAAAGCAAACCCACAGACAGCTCTCTTTGCTTCACCCAGGGAAGTTTGACATTTGCAAGCAAGGTCAGCTCAACTTCAGACATATCCCCAAACCATTTCATCCAGTTGTGGCATTTCAAGCAGATGAAATTTCAAAGGAAAATTTGGAAATGGGCATGTTATTATGGATATAAACATGGATGAGCCATTTTTCGTGAAGGGGAGACAGTGTTTACTGTTGCTGAGCTGTAGAGTAGATAAATAAAAGCATCCTTGAGTGCGTTCAGCTGTGTTCTGCTACAGGGAGCTTCTCTGGTTGTAGACAAGATATAAAAAACATATATCCATATCCATAAAAACTTCCACAGAACAAGCACCAGCGTTATTTCTCATCCAGTGCTGCTTGCACACCTCTACTTTCACAGTAGCAACTTTTTGTTAAGGGAAAAATGATTGTTTAAATTTCTCAGCTATTCTGTTGGTGGTTTTTGGTGAAGTGTTCCTGCAGTGATGGCCCTGTGCTCAGCAGGAACCAGGAGGGAGCCACCCTGTCCCCCTCAGAATCTTCACCTCAGCCACAGCCTGGGGACTGAGAACATGAGTTTGTACCAATTCCATAAAACTGGTACAAACTGGGGCATTCAATTCTCTCATTTTCGAGATGCCTTAAAATAAACACCCTTTCTTGCAGGATACATGTGACAGACACTCAACCCCAGCCTTGCTCAGGAAATTGCCTTGCATCTAGAAGGGAAAAAAGCCTCACCAACTTGCCGCCTCCATAAATCAGCCATCTGAAGAATGTAAACTGGTGCAGCGTGGCTCTATCAGCACTTACAGCTCCGAGTGCTTCGCAGAGGTTTACACAACGTGAACTATTTTCATCTCTCCTAAAATAAATCTCGTGCTATAAATTAACAAACTTTCCAGGAAACATGACAAAAACCTACCCGTCAGTGCTGACCTCTGGGGCTCAGTTATAGAGCTCATAAAAAGGAGAAGTTTCCCTGGCGGATGAAAGGAGCTGGAGAGCTGAGTTTATCTGTGGGTGTTTGGGGAAGAAGGTCACCCGCGGCACATCTTGATGCCGCTGCAATGCGAGAAGGTGTTTTGGAAAGGGTTTGACAGATGATGGGGGGAAGCCAGGAGGAGACCAACGCAGTCCTCTCCTTCCTGGCCTTCACAGGCTCCAAGGACATAACCCAGAATCAGCCTGAGAGAGCAGCAGAACTGCTGAACCCAACAGGGCATGGAAAGATACTACACCATTTGTAAGACTTCATTAACCACCTGTGTTTTCAGCTCTGTGGCACTGGCTGCGGGAGCAGAGGCTCCTCTCCAAGTGCCGAAGAAATTTTTGCTTATGTTTTCCCATTCTCACATTTCTCTTAACTCCTGGATGTATTTAACACTGCTGCTGAACCAATCCTGGGGCCAAGAATGCCCCACCACACCGTGCTTCTCTCAGCTCCATCAAAGTTTGCACAGAGGGTCCATCAGGAGGAACACAGTCTCCCTCATGCACTTGGACTGGCAAAAACCCCAGTAATTCTTGAAAATTTCAGGAGTCTGGAACACAAGCAAGAGGGGAGGCAAATGGGGAATGGCTTCCCCCTGCCAGAGGGCAGGGATAAATGGGATATTGGGAAGGAACTGCTCCCTGTGAGGGTGGGCAGGCCCTGGCACAGGATGCCCAGAGCAGCTGTGGCTGCCCCTGGATCCCTGGCAGTGTCCAAGGCCAGGTTGGATGGGGCTTGGAGCAACCTGGGATAGTGGAACGTGTCCCTGCCCATAGCAGGGGCTGGCACTGGATGAGCTTGAAGCTCCCTTCCACCCCAAACCATCCTGGGATTCTGTTATCTGTGATGCTTTGAATAATTATATTTGTACTGGGTATAACTGGGGTTGGTGGGAAAACACAGGGCTGGTTCCTCTCTGTAGAGTCACTTCTGGGAAAAGTGGCCAAAGAGTGTATAGTACATGTTCTTTCTCTGTTTAAATTACGCACATGCACTGAAGGGAAAAGCACCCTCCTTCTGTAAGGCTGCTCAGCACTTAGCAATTTCATAATAATTCATACATTTATAAAGCCTTTTTGCTTCCTGTTTTGTTTGTAGCATTATAAATCAGTGATGCTCTCCAGCTGAGGAGCTGGGGGTATCCACAACAGGAGTAGACACACAACCAGATTTTTACTTGACTTTGTGACAAGATGAGCTTCACACAACTTTTCTTTGCCCTCTTCTTTACCCTAAACAGCTGCTTTCCTCTTAAGGGATGCCAAAACCTCCAATGGAGCCCTGGGTGCCTATGCTACCTGCATGGTAGCACCAAACCTGCTAAAGTCAGCAAGGAGACTCGACTTTGCTTCTAAGAAACATCCTTGACAGACAATAAAAAAGCCAAATTATGAAAACAGGAAACCACAAGTGGTTTCACCTCTAGTAAGTTCAACTGTTCGAAAAAAAACCAGAAACAAACCCCAAAAACACACTGAGCTGCATTTTCTGAGACAAACTGTGCTGACATACTCTCACTGCTGGCTGTTTTCTGTCTCCCGCCACAGACCAAGACATCACCCCACTTTTCAGAGCATCACCATATCGGTACCCAGTTGTAATGTCCCTCACAGCAAGGAATTCTTCTCATTTTTCTGGTTTTGGCAACCTTGCCCTGCAGCCAAACCTCCCTCCAGTCTTGCTCATAGACAGCAAGGAGGAACTTCTCACAGACCTTCATCCCAGGGGAATTTGTATCAATCATGTGAGGAGAAGGAGGTCTGGGAGCTCTGAAGCCTCTCCAGTGCCCCTGAGGAGTCACAGCAAAGGGACTGCGCTGTTCCCATGCTTTGCTCCCAACTCACCCCTGGTATCCCACATCCATCTGTCCTTCCTCTCTTTGGCCCCTGGTCTACACCAGCCACATGCCTGTAAAGGAAAATGCGAAAGGAAAATGTTCTGGTGGAAGAACACACAGGGGATTCTACACAGGGGATTTAAAATGAGCAAATATCCTGCCTCACGTCCCCAGGCAAAAAAATTCCCCGAAGAGGGGCTTACTGATCCCCAAAACGTGCCAGAAGTAGCATGTTCCTGCTTCTGTCTGAACATGGAAGAATTGTGGCTGAACACACCTCTTCATATGTAACCTAATAGAGAAAATCACAGGATTTGGGGTTATGTTTTCCTTCCTTTCCCCCCAGTTAGTTGATATCCCAGGCTATAAAACACTCCCCCTCCCCGTGGAAATCCTTGCATGATCTAGCAAACCTGCTACATGGCACCTGGTTCATGTCCAGATCCTGTCCATTCACCTGCTGCTCATCCCCAGCCCAGGTTTGTGCATAAAAGGCACAACTTGATCAGAATACAGTGAAAAAAAGCCCCAGTCCCAGAGCTGAGAAGGCAGGATGGAGAGATCATCCCTTGAGAGCCTTCCTGCTGCTTCACTTCATTCCTTTAAGCCCTTTCTCCCCTGACATGCTGCTCTCTCCCTCATCACCACCTCCTGTGCCCCTGCCCACCTCCAGGAGGACACAGGACAGGGACATCCAGGCTGGGCATTCACAGCAGCCCTGTGTGTGCAGCTCCTGGTGCCAGCGCTGTGCCCTGGGCAGGACACAGCTGGGAAGGGGTGTTTCACCTCCCTCCAGCCATCACCATAGGAAACATCTCGTCTACAGCCACCAGAGGAGAATCTCCAGAAGGGGGATGACCCCAACTTAAAAAACAAGATGTAAGAAGATACACGGGCAGATGACTTTGAAAAGTCTTGTCCCGGATGAAAAACCTACAGAAGCAACAAAAAATTACCATCTTCCTGAAGCTGTCTTGATGCAGCAACTACAGCAAGACTTGGGGTGACTAACATTCCTCCTTCAGCAGCCAAGTGAGACACAGCTCACCTTCACAACAGAAAATAGATCAGAGATTAATTAATTGTAAATAGAATGTGTATCCAGTAACACAGCGCTGCAAAGTGGGAAAAACATGGGAAGGATTTCAGGCAAGGGTGTGCCTGAATGCAGAGCACTGCATGTCAGAGATTCATTAATGTGCAGTGCTGGGGGACCCCGAGTGAGGAAATGAGCTCATCTTTTCATCTTCAGAAATCCCATCTCTTCAGTTCTGTAAAATGGATGGAATTTGTTGTCTTCGTTCCCTGTCCCACTGAGGAGAGAATTCTACTGTTGTAAAAACATAACTCGATGGATTTCTCCATTTAAATAATTCTACTAAAACTGGTCTTCAAGTGCTTTTTAGCGTGTCATAATTTCAAGAAGTGATTGAAAATTTGAAGTTGTATATTGATTATATACATTAAGTATATTAAAAATGACAATAAGTATGATTTTAAATTATACAGGAAAGGCTTGACAAGTGAACCATATGCTTGAAGACTAGGAGACTTTATTCTGTTGTAATGAGTTATTTTTTCAGAAATTGTTTAAAATTGAGAACCTTCCCTTATTTTTCAAAGCAAGTCATCCATATTCTCTAAAAGTCATACACTCATGCTGAATTCTCTGAGAATAACAACACGTAGATACATAAAATTAAAAAAAGATAAATAAAAGCAGATATGTTCAGAAACAAGCCAGCAGTACTTCTCCTTACAGATGAGCAGCATCTCCTGGTGACAATTCTGAAGATGATCTTAGTGACAAGGGCCACCTGCAGCCAGACTGCACTGAAGGGAGATGGGACATACTTTATACCAAGGTAAGACAACTCAATGATCCCTATGGTTCCCTTCCAGGTCAGCTTATTCTGTAATTCTGTGATTAATTCTGTGATTCTGAGACTGACTTTGACAGCTGTGGGAACCAGCACTGATTTCTGGGCGGCTGAGACTGTCCAGATTTGTTAGTGTTAGTTAAGATAGTTCCAGCAACTGGTGTTAGTTAAGATAATTCCAGCAGCTGGTGTTGCTCCTGCCACAGGAGGAAACACACAGGTGATTAATTGCTCCAAACTCTCGCAAGCACCCACAGCAGCTTCGTCATTGCATTAATTGGGTGATTTGGCTGCCGGGTGAAAGTACAAACTCTGACCAACTCCTCCAAGTTAATTCACAACTGAAGGAACCCACCTGGAACTAACTGTCAGCTGCCTTCCTGTGGTCATTAGGTGATATTCATTGAACAAATAAAAAATCTCCATTAAAAAATCTTTAAAATCTGGTAGGATGGATTTTTGAGTCCATGCCTCCAGCCCAAACAAGAGCAGGTAGTACATAAATCCATGCTTAGGTTTTGCCCCAGGTGAAGCCTGATGATGACTGAAATAAGTAAAAAGGTTACCTCATGTCCTGCATTTTTCACTTTTTCTCTTATGCAACACGGTAGGCTGGGATTTTCTGCTTTTGCAACAGAAAATCCCAGAGGTTTTTGATCTCCCCTGCCTCTTTGGAGAGTCCTCTGAGATTCAGAACATTTCCTAATATCCAAGTATGCTCTTCTCCCCACCTGATTTTTAAACACAAAGCAGTTCATCCACTGTGTGGATACTCACCCACCTAACTTTATTTCAAACATGAACAATTTCTGTTTAGGGGAAGCACAAATGTTTGATCTCTTTGCTTGCACAATGTGACCGGAAAGAAGGTGAAACAGGATGACACTAATTTTAGAAATACGTTTCATTTTTGTGAAGTCAGAGCATGATTTTCATTTGACAG
Organism: Corvus kubaryi; assembly: GCF_017639235.1. Lineage (NCBI taxonomy): Eukaryota > Metazoa > Chordata > Aves > Passeriformes > Corvidae > Corvus > Corvus kubaryi. The sequence goes on along the minus strand of NW_024581096.1, from coordinate 406,426 downwards.
TAATGAACTAAAACCATCTTTATCTCAGGCTTTAAAAAAAGAAATCGAATAGAACAAGTGAAGTCAGTGGTAACCCCATGGGAAGCAAATACAACTCTCTTTCCAAATTCTTTAGGTTTAAAGGTACACATCATTCATCCAGAACAGGGCTGTGAGGGGTGAGCTAACACACAGCTCTGAACCTGACAACATATTTCCTGTCTGTATTAATTAGCATCAGATGAATATGTCAGTATGAGCACACACTCTCCAAAATACCTTTATTTTGACACATAACATCATTTGACCCACCAAAACCACATCCCTCCCTGGTAGGAAAACTCACCAGGACAGCCACCCTATTAAGTGAGCATCCCCATAACCATTCCTGGGATGAGCAGACCAAGTGTCCCGTACATTTTTGGGGAATAACAGCCGGCAGAACAAAAGGTGTCTGTGTGTGACTAGAGTCAGCCCCAGATGTCAAACACCTGAGTGGCAGTGTCCGTATGTGTGCTAAACATCTGAGCTCATCCCAGGGCCATCCGAGATCTGATGCCCCATCCCTGGAAGTTTTCCAGGCCAGGTTGGACGGGGCTTGGAGCAACCTGGTCCAGCAGAAGGTGTCCCTGCCCAGGGTAGTGGATGGAACAAGATGGTCTCTAAGGTCCTTTCCAGCCCAAACCATTCTGTGATTCTGTGGTTGTCTGATGCACTTTGCTCACCCTAATGCAGATTTCAGGTAGAACCCTGTGAAATTTCTGTTATTTCCCCTCCTACAAACCAGCAGGGAACATGTGCTGTCTATTGGTCTCGACACCAACACTCTGGGAGGTCTTGACCAAGAAAACACCATTTGTGAGAAGAGCTGAGGTGCCAGAAAGGTGACTTTCTCCAAGGTACCATTCACATCTTCCCTTTACTGGAAGGAGCCCAGGAATATGTCGTCCATATCAGCACTTGCCCATTCCTAGGATATTTCTGGTGCTGCAGGAAAACATAGCCAGGCATCATCCTGCACTCTGAGCACATGCATTATTGCTCTCCAAAACATGTGTTGAAGCCTTGGCAAGCCTGTGTTCCCCCCAAGGACAGCTCAGGTTCAGCTCAGATTCATCTGCTCTCTCTCCCCACGCCAGGAATGGAGGTGATAGGCAGTAGATATATCATCACACATATTTGAGGCACATTATCTGGGGTCACCCGAGAAGCACGGTGCAATTTTGGGTCGTTTTTTCTCTCTCTTGTCTGTGCACAGATCTGGTCTCAATCCTTGCATGGGTTATGGCCTGTGATGGTGCTGACCAAATTTCAGACAAGAGGTGGGTCTCCTCTGCATACTTTTCCTCTCCAAGATTGGAAGTTTGAAATCAAATAAGGAAAAAAAACCCACAATCAATAATTTGAAGCCCTGAATTTGGCTCTGGGGCTCTTATTTCTACAGCATTTGCCTGCAGCAGCAAGGAGGGAGAGACCACAGGTCAGAGGTGGGTTGCCACGTCCTTGCACTGCCTGTGGCACACAACCCTGCCTGTCCTTCATCTCTGAAAAATTTACGAGTTCCTCTTTCATCTCATAATCCTTCATTTTTGCCACGTAACCTGCCCTGAACTTGCTGTGAGTCAGCAGGGCTTGTCTGTTAAGGCAAGATTGATACATGGCATTGGAACAGATAATGCAAGCTCCTGGGCCAGTCAGAGGAAAGCTGGCGATATTAACCATCTCTCCTCTCACCCCTGCCCCACAACAGGGATGGACTGGGTTTAGAACCTGCGTGGAGGTGCTCCAGGGACCATTGCCCTACTGACCTTTCCCCAGACAGACTGAGGTGGTGGTGTGATTGCGCTGCACAAAAGTGCATTTTCCAGCTCCTTTGCACAAATCATATGTTCCACAACTCAGGTTTTGGCTGCTGGAGAAGCTTTCTTCTAAATGGGACCGAAACATGAACACTGTTAATTGGTACATACTAAGGATTGTGTGGCTGGGAAAAATATTCACCATGGGGTTCTGGCCCAACCCTTCCCACATGGTCAAACTCTGCCTCCCAAAGCTCTCCTGGAAAAAAAAACATACCTGAAATTGGTGCTGTAGTTTGCTTTAGAGGTGGGAACGTGTCAGGAATGAGAGATGGCTGGGAGCAAGCACTCCCATTTGCTTAAAAAAAAACAACCCAGAGCTTGATATGGGAGGTCAAATCTGCCAGCTTAAATCACTTTATTTCTTAAAAGTTGCCATTCTTGGCAAATATATCGTGGCCTTCGCCTAGAAGCGAGGTTGCCTGTGAATGCCATCACATCAGATGTGCGCTGCGGCCTCTTTCATCCCCGGCAGAGGAGGGCTGAGGGCTGCAGCCTGAGGGCTGAAAAGATACTTTTCTTTGGAGATGCCAACAGTTTCTTCGGCAGATTTCTCCCCCTCGCCCCCTCCCACCCCAACCTACTTTCACAAAAGAGACAAAAAAAAAAAAAAAAACAACAACCCCTAAATGGATCCTGTAGTGTCTGCAATGTAAAGAATTAGCTGAATGGGAAGAAATGAACCATGGTCTTTATGTCCTAGTTACAGTCAGTGCAAACATTGCTGCTAATCCCTGTTGTCAGAGGGGATGGGGAAGAGGCACGGATAGATCCCACTGGGAACATTTTGTCTCTCTCAATCCACACTTGAGATCACATTTTTTTTGTGTAATAACACTGAGTCGTATTAAGAAGCCTGTGGATAACGTGAAGCTGGGGGGGATAATTGCTCACTGTCCATTCCACCGAGTGTAGCACCTACAGCCTTCATATGCAGGGAGGTCTCAGCAACCCATTCATTTCAGGGGAGAAAAAGAAAGCTATTCATTCCCAGCAAATCCCATTTTGCCATGGTAACCCCCCTTCCCGCCTCTCAAGCACAACAGTTGTTCACAGGGGCTGTTTAAAACAAGACAACAAAACCAAACCATTGCCCATCCAGTCCTGGCATTTTCTGCTCAGAGTTTTCTGGGCAGGGATAACCCAGGGATGGGGAAGGGAAGGGGTGAGCGGCTCATTTTGTCCCCTGACATCTCTGGGGGCGTCCCACTTGTGTCCCTCAATGGGACCCATCTCAGGGGTGGGGTGTCCTGTACCTCTCGAACTCTCTGGTGGGACAGTGACAGTGACCATGTCACGGAAGCAGAGGACAATGGGGGGAACTTATTTTCTGCCCTGTTGTGCCAAGGAGAGGGTTTTGGCTTGCCAGAACCCATGCAGGGGCTGGGGAAGGGAAAACCAGGCCCCCTGCCAGCTCTGTCCCAATCTGGAAGGATCAGCCCTGTTTTCTGCAGTCCCTTCCATGGGGATCGTGTCCCCGGGTCAAAGAGCAGCACAACTCTCACCAGTTTGGGGGCCTCCAGCTGTCCTGGCCCCCTCCAGCCATTCTTGGGTAGGAGCTCTGGAGCTCATAGCCCACAGTCACCACCAGGAAACTCGAGTTTGTGCTACTGGTGGAGCATTTGGTGGTCACTAAAGCTGTGTTCAAGCTGCTGGGGAGGACATGGGGGATTCAAGGCTTCCCCTGGTGCAACACTGAGCAGCCTGGTGTGGTGGAAGGTGTCCCTGCCCATGGCAGGGGGGTGGAACAAGATGATCATGGAACCACAGAATGGTTTGGATTGGAAGGAACCTTAAAAGTCATCCAGTCCCATCCCCCCAGCCATGGGCAGGGACATCTTCCACTATCTGAGGTTCCCCCAAGCTCCATCCAGCCTGGTCTTGGACACTGCCAGGGATCCAGGGGCAGCCACAGCTGCTCTGGGCACCCTGGGCCAGGGCCTGCCCACCCTCCCAGACAGCAATTCCTTCCCAATATCCCATCCAGCCCTGCCCTCTGGCACTGGGAAGCCATTCCCTGGCTCCTGTCCCTCCATGCCTTGGCCCCAGTCCCTCTGCAGCTCTCCTGGAGCCCCTTTAGGCCCTGCCAGGGGCTCTGAGCTCTCCCTGGAGCCTTCTCTTGTGCAGCTGAACACCCCCAGCTGTCCCAGGCTGGCTGCAGAGCAGAGGGGCTCCAGCCCTGGAGCATCTCGGTGGCCTCCTCTGGACCTTCTCTAACAGGGCCCACGTCTTTCTTGTGCTGAGGACCCCCGAGCTGGGTGCAGTGCTCTGGGTGGGCCCTCATGGGGCAGAGTAGAGGGAAGGGAATCACCTCCCTTGACCTGCCCATGCAGCCCAGTGTGTGTTTGGTCTTCTGGACTGGGAGTGCACACTGTTGGCTCATGTCCAGCTTTTCACCCACAAGAACCTGCAAGTTCTTGGGGTCTTGATCCATACAGTCCCATCCAACTCAAACCATTCTACAATATCCACCTCAAAATCTGCCCTGTGCCTCTCCATCGCTCTTCCTTCCTGATGCACCATCAGATGTGCAGGGAGACTTGGGGTGCAGGAACACTCTGGCCCAAACCATTTTGATCTTACACCAAAACTACAACTCAAGTTACGGCTTCCACCAGAAAAACCAAGACTGAAGTGAACTGTCCACTGCCCTGTTGGCAGGAGACCCTCTTCCAGCCAGAGGGAATTCCTTCATGTAGTTATTATCTGAGCACAGACTGATGTCACATTACAGAGGATTCATGGGGCAAGGAACAAAGTGGGGAAATCCAGCCAAAATCCAGGCAAGCAGTGTTGGGAAGACAGAAGATCCTCAGCGTGTGCTATACCTCTGCTGAGAGCAGGGCTTCCCACAGCTAAAAAATCACATCACTTTTGGTTAACCTGTATTTGTGTTTGAGAGCAAATAAGGGGTTCCCGGCACAAATATAATTTCAGTAAAAACTAGAATTAAGGACTGGTCTTGGATACAAATTAAAGGGTCATTTTATTTTTGTAAACACAGAGAGAGCGCAAAGTGTTGGGAAATAAAAGCAACTGTTTGCACCAGGTGTTTTTAAAATAAATGCCAGCAACACCACAGATTTTATCCTGCACTTTATTGTTGACTGAGGTGAATGAAGCCCTTCTGGTGACCCAGACTTTTCCCTGCTATGTCCTGGGCATAAAACCCTCCCTCTCCACAGGCAAACAAGGTTAGTTAGTTGGTCACACCACAGCCTATTAATATGTAGATATTTTAATCACCCTCCAGATCCTCTTGCAAATTGCTCCATACGGCTTTCTCAAAGCACACAACTAATTTCCTGGTTTTTAGTGGCACTTCTTCAAAAATTTCTCATCTGTCCGGAACACCTTCTCCTCTCCAAAGACCCAGCACTTTGTGGAATGTACCCCTAGCACTGCTGCCCCCAAAAAAGTAACTTTAGAGTTAGAGAAGTCTCAAAGCAAATTGTCTTTGTCTAAACCCAATAGCTAATTCAGCTGAACCACCCATTCCTGTATGGACAAACCACTCCTCTCCATTCACAAGAATGAGAATTTAAGGTTGCAATGAAATCCACTAAAAAGTCCCCCTAGAAAAAAATCCTGTGATGACAGAGTTTGACTCATACTCAACTGACTGCAACTGTGGGGCAGGGGGTGAGAAAAAGGAGGAAAATAAATCCGAAGGCTTCTCCATTCTCAGATTTTCACTGAAAAGGCTCTGACATGAGCAAAAGCACATTAAAACTAAGCGCCTGGAGAAATGACTGCTCCCAGCTGTCTATCGTGCCTCCTTCCCCTCCAGTGTCACCGTGTGTGTGACACAGACAGCCTGGCTCAGGCAGCAGCTGTTAAACCACTGGAAATTTCACACAGATTTAGGGTTTCTTTCATATATGAAGTGTAACCTGCAGCTGTTGAGCAGCTGCTACGCGGGAGCTTAGCCACCCGTGCAGCAGAGCTGGGGATCCTGGGCCAGGGGGAGGACAAGTACCTGGAGGAGCACCCACATTTGATCTGCATCAACCACAGCCTGGCCCTTGGTCCTCATCAGAGCTTTGGTTTCGCTCAGGACCATGGCTTTGGGGACCTGTCTGAATGGTCCCTGCTCCCTTCAGACTCCAGGTGCACCAATCTGGTGCCATCCAGCTCAAACTCTCCTGGAAGGAGCACTGAAGGAGTCCTGCGACTTTGCAAGTGTGGACACAGCCTCTGCACCCTGTGAGTCCTTAAAGTATTCAAACACCCAACGTTTAGCTTGAAAGGTCTGTATGACAATGAAATAACAGGATGTATTTACAGATCATAGAATTGTGGAATTACTCGGGTTGGAAAAGCCCTCAGAGGCCATCAAGCCCAACCATTCCCCCAGCACTGCCAAGGCCACCACTGACCCATGTCCCCAAGCGCCACATCCACACAGCTTTTAAATCCCTGCAGGGATGGGGATGCCACCACTGCCCTGGGCAGCTGTGCCAGGGCTGGACAACCTTTTTGGTGAAGAAATTTTTCCTAATGTCCAATCTAACTCCCCATGGGATCCAAATCCTCTGCTATCGGACTTTTTTCTTGGTGAGGACCATCAAGTTTCTTACCCCTTGTCTATGCCAAAGTCTTAAACACTGACGGCCGCTGGCATCCTCTGGACTCCTCGGGACAGAAATGGAGCCCTGGGTTCAGCACAGGACATTCAGGAATGTTGTTCCACAGCCATGTGGGAACGACAAGGATCCAGTTTGGTCCTGTAGGAAAACATAGATTTATTACCTGGGGAACACTGCCTTGAGCCTCCAAAAAGGATGAAACAGCAGGATTGTTAACCTGGAGGGCCACAGCCACACTATGAGTGCAACTGTTTCAGTGCCTCTCAACCAAAGCAGCGTTTTCACTGCTGTTCAGGGTTTGTTAGGGTTTGCAGCTCCCAAACCACCCAAGATGCCAGCAATCACCAGAAGCTTCCCTGGGGGCTGGTGTTTCCACAGGCTGGGCTACCAGTGTCTTGGAGCTGGCCTTTCCTACCCTGCTCCATGTACATTTCCCAAAGGCACTGGGAAGGTGCCCAAGTGAGATTGTCCCAAGTGAGATTCCCGTGATAACTTTAACAGATAGAGCATGCCCACTGATTTACAATATCAGCCTCTTGATCAAGAACTGTCAGTTTTCCACCATGGGCAGAAGAATCACTTGGTTTTGCCATAGTTCTCTTATCTTGTCTAGACAAGCAAAGAAAACCAAACAGAACATTGGCTTAGAAAATACAATCAAATAATTTCTGTGCCCTACTCTTCATGGAAAGAGAGTTCTAGTTAATTTCGTCTCATCTAACCTCATCCATTACATTTTCCATACAAATGATCTCATCGTCTCACCATAAAAGCTCAGGACAACACCATATTGTTCGCTGTTGCCACTAAGTTTTTTTATTGATAAGGACGAGTGAATTTATTTAGCCTGTTGGTGCCCATTTAAGAAATATTTATGAGAAATGCTCCACACCAGTTCCAGTGGTGTTTCATTGTCAGTTCCTAATGAGACTGCCAAAACTGCGTAGTGTTCACTCTCTGAAGTTAATGGGGGAAAAAAACAGCAATGCAGGATACCATTCTATATCAACCCTGTTTTGGGCCACATTTTTGCCACACACATCACACTGTGAGTGGTTTCCTAATTTCTTTGCATGAAATTAATGAAGAATGAAATTAAGGTTTACGTTTCAAGCAGCTGCACACCCCACAAAAGTTTCGCAGAGGGTGTATATTAAATATAAATGAAATATTTGCTCTGGTTCGTTTCTTCATATCAGCCTCAGCTGAAAGATATCCCACTGCCAGCCCTGGGCTCCCCAGGGTGGAAAATATTCCTACTGACAGCACAACCCTCGTGAGAGCACCCAAGCATTGCACGAACACTCTGGGTGATGGAGCAGGAGACTTTCCACATAGAAGCCATGGTGCTGATGGATGAACTCTTAGGACTTAGGAATGAACCTGGGGCAGAACCTCAGATCTACCCGCCTTTGAATTTCCCAGAGTTTTTGTATTTGTGTTACAGCATGAATTTGTCTGTTCTTGCCCTTTGACACATTCTCAAAACCAATAAAGCTGTTGAACTCCCACTGAAGAGCACTTACAGAGGCTGGCATGCTTTTCCCAGGAAAAAAAATCCTACAGAAAGGAAACACTGCAACCGAAACAACCACATCCCTGGCTGCATCTAGCCCACAGGCACTGTGATAAGAGACAATTTACCTGTAGTTATCAGAGTGGGTGGAAATTATAAAAATTTCCAACCCAAGAGGCAGTTTCCTTCATGCAGCATCATCTCCCTGCTCCTTTTGAAGAAAGACACTCACTGCTTTGGAATCTCAAGAATTTAGAATTAAACCCCCCCACACTTTTTTTTTTTTTTTTTTAACCTTGTAGGTGGGAAATATTACAATGCTAATTGACACTTTCAACCACTGATCCTTTGAAAAACACCTACATGGCACTGCTGATAAAATCTGTGGGCAACACCAGCATAGGCAGCTATCGCTGAGGGCAGGGCAGCTGCACTAGGATCCTTCAGCCAGCCAGAGGTGTTCCAACAAACCCCATTTTCACTGAACTGTACCGAAAGTTGCAGCTGTAGTTGTTACCTCTGCGGTGAGAAAACATGTTCTGGAGGATTTCAGCTGAAAAAAGATGCAGATGCAATGGTATTGCATTGATGTTGCATTTGTGATACCATTGCAGTGACATGGAAGAAGCTGGTAGCAATGTCGAAAAAATAGAAGGACTGGAGAAGTTATTTTAAGATAGAAATGTTTTCAGGTCTCTGTATCAAAAGAAGAACAAAACCATATTCAACCCACCATATCTACTCCGAGTTCACAGCTCTGGCTGGGGCATCACCACAGCAGAGAGGGTGGTAAGATTTTTAGATATTGCACTGAGTGAGGGCATTTGCCAGTTGGGATCCTTGCCCACAGCAGATTCCATCCATTCTGTGGTCCAAAGGCACCGTTCTCTCCGTTTTAGCCAAAGGAGGGTTGAACAGTGCTTTGATCACTGCTTATGAGAGCCTGGATTGGGAAAATAATTAATGGGTACTAATCAACCCCTGGCAGCTGAAGCCAGATAACTGCAAATAAGAGTAAATCTCCCTTTCTCCAAGGGTTTGATTGACCACATGGGATAACCCTCATGGGAGGAAATAGACTTGCATTTCTTGGTGTCCTCAGCTCCAGACGTCACCTTTCTCAACAGTGTCCTTCAGCCGAACCAAGTTATTGTGCGTGTATGGTAGTGGGGCACCGGGGGGAAGAAAGGGAAACAAGGAGGAACTGGATGCTTTTCTTCTGCTGAGGAAACCCTTTGGCACCACGAACCAGCCTTTCTTGGGAAGCAAGATGAAAAGAATTCCCTGAAGAATGATCTCTCCTTTGCAGGAGAGAAAACTCTCCAAAAGCACAACTCGTTCTTCCTGCTGCACCAGCCAGCCCTGATGCTGCTCGGGGGACGGCTTTGTCTCTCTGCAGTTGGGTCAGGATATTTGTCGTCACTGCACAGGAGAGTGTTCAGTAATTGCCTGGTGTTTTCATCCTTCCCCTGCACAAGTCCATGTCCTTTCAAATTCTTTCTTCCTCCTCTTTGTAAGGACTGAGGAAGCATGAGAACCATGGCCTGGGCTGCCAGCAACAACCTAGAGGGAACAGAAAAGTCACTGAGCAACACATTTGCCCCTCAATGTTAGGAGAAATGCACTTAGATGGAATAATCTGCCAGAGGCACTCAGGTGGTTCAGTGCGGAGTGTCTGTGCCCAGGACAATCCATGATGATCTAAAGAGCACCCCCAGTCACTCCTAGATGCAGCCCCTGGAGATAAGGGCTCTCAGCCTATAGCCCTCCCTTTGTAAAGGCTCCAGATGCTGCAAAGAACAAAGAGAAGCAGCCCTTTGAGAAATTAAATGCATTTGGGCAGGGGGCTTAAGTTAGAGTTTTATCTCTTAAGGTTAGGAAAACACGTGTCCATGTCCCTGCAGTGTCACTGCTGTGGCCAGCTGCTAATGGCCAGCATGCCAGAGAGGGATGGTCCCAGCTGGAAGGTGTTGGTTTTTTTGTAAATCCTTGGAGAAATTCATGGAATCACAGAATCATTTGGGTTGGAAAAGCCCTCAGAGGCCATCAAGTCCAACTGTTCCCCAGCTCTGCCAAGGCCACCACTGACCCATGTCCCCAGGTGCCACATCCACAAGCTTTTCAACCCCTCCAGGGATGGGGACTCCACCCCTGCCCTGGGCAGCTGGGACAGGGCTGGACAGCCCTTTCCATGAAGGAATTTTCCCCAATATCCAACCTAAACCTCCCCTGGCCCAGCCTGAGGCCGTTCCCTCTCCTCCTGTCCCTGTTCCCTGGCAGCAGAGCCCGACCCCCCCGGCTGCCCCCTCCTGTCAGGGACTTGTGCAGAGCCACAAGGTCCCCCCTGAGCCTCCTTTGCTCCAGCCTGAGCCCCCCCAGCTCTCTCAGCTGCTCCTCACAGCACTTGCTCTGACCAACATGAGGTTTCTACTTAGCTCCTGGTAGTGACAAACTGGGCAGAGTGAAGGAAATGCCAACTTTGGGTTGGTTTTTGTTTTACTTTCTCTGTTCTTAGAGTTGTACAGTGTAAAGTTCATTTTCTTAGCTGCCCCTATCGTAGGGTTTCCCTTCCATCTGAAGGCTCCTCCTAGACACCTTGCAGGAATTTTGTGCTTATGAAATTGTTCCAACCTCTGCAGCTCAGCTCCCCTTGGAACAATGCATTCTCTGTGAGCCCCTGAATAGAAAACATCAGCCCATAGTGATAGAGCTCCTGTTAGTGCCCAGCCCTAGACATGGGATAAAAGTGCTTTTCAATGTGTACTTGGGAAAAAAAATGTCTTTTAATGCTCCCACAGTACTCCTTTTACAATGCCAATGCCACTTACAGCCATTGATAGGAAGAAGTTGGACTAATCTTAGCAAGAAGTTCCCATGACCTTTCAGTATCTGCAATACTGCAACTTTTCTTAAAATTATCTTTGCAAGGCAAACAATGTAAAATATACCAAAGGATTTATAGCAGACAAACAACTACTTGTTAAGGAGCCCAAATATTACAGGAAGATGTTTTTGGTGATTTTATGCAGCTGGTATGAGGAGGGCAAATCTCACAGGGATCAAGTGGGAATATTGAAGAACAGAAGGAAAGTGAGTCAAAGGGTTCAGCAGTGATTTCTTACAGTGCTTCATGGAGCATAACCTGGGGAACTCCCTGCCCTCTTATATAATCTCGAATTAGCAAGTAAAAATTAAGGAACAGAGATAAAATATTGGAACCCCTTTCACTTTCTTAGAAGCAATAAGAATACTCCTCAGAAAAAAGTTTAAAACCTCTTGTTAGGAAGCAAGGTCATAAAAGGATGGAAGAGCCAGCAGATTAGAGACAGAAAAATAAATCTTTGCGTAAATAGACATTGAGCAGCAGCACTGGGATACAAGAGCTAATGGAAGAAGAGGCTGAATTAGGAAGAAAAAAAGAGAAATTCAGAAGGAAATCTCTTCTCCCTGATGTCTCTGTGTACAGTAAACTGTGCTCACTGAGAAGCCATTCAACACCTCTGCCAAACAAATCTTTTATTCTGCATGTTGTAGTCAGCCAGACTGACCAAAATCCCCCCAAAAATGTGACAGCTGGAATAAAATAAAATCTTGGCAGAGCCAACAGAATCACAGAACGGCCTGGGTTGGAGGGGACCTTAAATTTCATCTCATTTCACCCCTGCCACAGGCATGGACACCTCCCACTATCCCAGGCTGCTCCAAGCCCCCTCCAACCTGGCCTTGAAATATATCAAAATGATAGAAAACAATAACAGAAAAAAAGTTTTTCTGAAGGACCAGGAAACAACCAGAGGCCAGATCTGAGAAAATTAAATGCAAATAGGCCTTGTGGTGCAGGAAAAAAAAATACCATGCTCTTGAAATATGTCATCCCATGACACGTTTTGGGGGAGTAACCCTGAAAAGCAGCCAGCTGCTAAACAGTCATCCGTTTCCGAGTGGGAAGTGCACAGTTTCAGAACCAGACCTTTTCCGTGCATAAATGGTGGGAGAAGCACTTCATTCTTTTTATGACATGGAACAAGAGGAGAAAGAAGAGTCTGTGGAGGCTATCTTGGGCTGCAGTTAAAATGTGATGGTGAGATGTGTGCTCCTATCAGTCTGGCTCTGCTGGGACTCGGGACAATGACCCTGCATGGGCCAGTGTGCGTGTCCTGATGTGATCTCTGGGTTTTCTATTTCAAAATTGAACCTCTTAAAAAAACTCAGATTGGCTTGGTTACTTGAGGCTTTTCAGCACAGGAATTTGCCACGGCACAAGCATGGTCACTCCTGGGACATTGCGGTGACACCCTTTGGAAATCTGTCCACAAGCCTAATGTATTTTACATACATTTTAATATTTGTAAGCAACAGCAAGCTGCTTTTTATGCAAGTAGGCATGAAAATATATGCAATAACTGAAATAGATTCCTTTATTTTCATCAGGCCTTGCAGACAGCACCACTAACTGTTTACAGGCTGTCCTTTTAAGATTTATTTTTATGTTTGGGTATTCAGAGGCAGGCTCTGCAGCCTCTGCTCAAGCAGGACTCCTTTTTCTGCTGTCAGCGAGTAATTTTTTCCTGGTAAAAACAACCATTATTTTTACTAGCAACAGCTGCTGTCCTGGGCTCAGCTCAGCAGCACCCAATCTCCTCCTTAGATGTGGGAGATTTCCCTTCAATCTGGGAAACACCAACACCAGCTCTGATCTTTCTTCTTTTAAACCAAGGGCTGTCCAGCTCTCCAGCAGGGATGAGCAGGGCCTGAATTTGGCTTCCTGCTCACAGAATATCTTGGAGATGTGGGCAGTGAGCTCATGGCTGGGTTCTGCCCATGGCCAACCCACCAAAAAGTGGTCCACAGACCTCAGCCAGACCAAGTTCCAGCGTGGTCACCTGGAATATCTGCATTCGCAGCACTCCCCTTGTCCGCGCCAGCCTCCTGCTGCACGTCAGTGGGATGCGGGTGCCTAAACCCCTGGGCATTTCTGGGAAACTCAAATGAAAGAAAAATCCTTTCCTGGCCGTGGAAGGTCTGTGATGCCAGACGTTCCGGCTGCCTACATTCAGCCTCAAGGCCCCTTTGTCTAATGTGAGTTATTCATAATTACTCAAGCTGCTAATTTTCCTCTTATGTAAATGATCTTGGGAGGCAAAGCATGAAGGCAGCTAGGCATGTACAGGATAATGGATTGCAGGAGGAAAGAATGGAGCTGGCATGATGTGAGAACGGCTCCGGGTGCTAGGCAGATTCCAGCAAACCGGAATGCTTCTGGGAATTCCCTAGAAATGCAGGTGGTACCAAAAAAAAAAAATTCCTCTTCAGATTAATGACCAAAACATTGGGAGGGTAAAACATTTCCTCTCACATGGAAAAAAATCCACTCTTATGCCATGGTCCTCCCTCCCTAGACAGGGATCTTCCCAGCACAGGGACATTCGGTTCAGCCACCCCAAAGGCACAGCCCTTGGGGACAGTTGGGTCAAGACTTTTGAGGACATCCTGTCTGCGTTTACTCTGCTGGAAAAACTTCAAATGAGGCCTTATAAACAAGCTCATGTTTTTTTCCACAGCATCTCCACCTGACAGCTGAGTGGCCATCTCCTGGGAGCACGTGGCCCTCAGCAGGCAGCCACGAGCGCTCGCTTTGGGATGCAGAGTAAACACCATCAGATATGCACATCTAACCAGGAGGTTATCCCAGGCACTTCTATTTCCGTGCTGGCCTCTACCCACGTCACCAGTGCTGAGTTTTCCATCTTAAACCTCACTGCTCTTCAAGTCAAGTAGTTTACGCTCACAGTTCATGCCTTAGATCCCTGCCGTGTGTTTTGCTAAACATGAGGATGTCAGGAGACGACAAGGCTGGATTTCCACAGGACACTGGGACGGTTGCTTGTCTCACATGATGTGGGGAAGTGCTGAAAAGCAGCCCTGAACAGACCTACCAGAGCTCCAGCCCATCCATGGAGTCTCCAGACCCTGGCAGGGATTTGTTCAGCTGTAAACCTTCACTTACCATGGATGGGGGCTGAGGTTTTCACACATCTCTGTTAATTTTTAGCTTAATGGGGCTGAACCCTGCAGCCAGCATTTTCAACTCTCATGATTTCCTGAGCCTGTGACTTCTTCCCACAGGAGGCTTGGCCTCATGTACAGGAACAGCATTTTTCCTCTCCTTACCTTGCACAGACTCCCAGCAAAGCACCCATGGACTTCTCCATACAGTGCTTCCAACCAAAAAAAGTTACAGCTCAGCTAGAAAAGACAGGATATTCTCAAGTTATAAAGAGTTTTATTGACACATCTGTACACAGCTGAAAAGGGGGGAAGCAGCCAGAGGCCAGTGAAGAGCTAACAAGGATGGAAATGCTCACAGAAAGCTTTGAGAAGGACAGGATTTCACCTCTCCCAAATCCACACACTGTCCCACCAACCTGTCACAGAGAATGCGGAGTGAAGCTTTTTTTGAACAAACGCACGCAAGTCCACACAGGGGGACTTGAACTTGGGCTTCTTAATAGGAAAGGTAACAGATTTTCCTCTGGAGGTTTTTACTCTTCCAGAGGGGAGGAAACAAAGATGTGGGGTCTGTCTTAGTAACTGGAGGAAGGAGAGGGTGATTCCAGCTTCTTTCTAGAAAAAGAGCAGCTTGTGTCAGTCAAAGAGCTGGGTCAGCTAAGCACCATCTGTGTAATTAAGCATAACATGAATAAGATACTTTATTGGGTTTTCTTCTTTTATCTCCATTCCTTTACTGCAAATCTATTCTTTTTAGCTTCATGTACCCTTTCATCTGTCTTGTCTAGTGGTACAGCTGTGTGAGCGTGAGCTGAGACACAACAAGGTATTCTCCTGCCCCAGGGTTGGAGACTCTTCAAATTGGGCTATGGGGGCTTGAAATCACTGCGCTGCCTTCTCAAAATACTGCTGTGATGGGCACTGAGGTTGGCTTCAACAAGGTCTACAGCAAGTCCCTGAGGGGCAGCTCAGATCTCTGCTCTCCGTGACAGGGACAGGACCCAGGCAACGGCTGGAGCTGTGCCAGGGAGGTTTAGGTCGGAGATCAGGGAAAGGTTCTTCCCCCAGAGGGTGCTGGGCACTGCCCAGGCTCCCCAGGGAATGGGCACGGCCCCGAGGCTGCCAGAGCTCCAGGAGCGTTTGGACAGCGCTGCCAGGGATGCCCAGGGTGGGATTTTGGGGTGTGTGTGCAGGGCCAGGAGCTGGGCTGGGTGATCCTGGTGGGTCCCTTCCAGCTCAGGAGATTCATGTCAGACACCACTTGTGTCATGAGCTGCTGCAGATCAGATATGGGAGTGAAAAAGGTCTTTCCAGTGACCAAAAAACTCAGGAAAGGTCTCTGACCTGTAGCAAGACATTTGACTGTGCTCATGAGCCTCATAAAGGTGCAGTGCTTCACATTGCTCAGCAAGAGCATCATCCTTGCCCACCTGTGCCCCTACACGCTGCTGGGCCCAAGTACCTCCCTGAGATGGTTGAGTCTGTATCAAATAACAGCTAATGTTGTGTGTGGCACCAGGTGATACTGTTCAGAGCTGGCTTTCAGCTTTTAAATGCTATTTTTGTTTCAGTTAACTCCTTCCATCTGTCTTGATGCAAACCACCTATCCCACAAAAGGCATTTCAACTCCACCAAGCCCCAGCAGACAATTTTATGCAGAAATACATAATTTATCACACAATCAAGAGAACATTGCATTTTCACATGCAACTCCAGGAAGCTGCATGCTCTTAGGACCTGTTCAGTCTATTCTTCATTTCCTGCCCAGAAAAATCCCTCAGTCTTCAACAGCTACATCTCAGGGCTGCAACCTACCCCTCACCTTTTCTGTTTACTTGTTGGGTCAAGAGCCCAAAATGGGACTGGGCAACACAGAGATGTCACTGGTCCATTACCAAATTCCTCCATGTTCTCCAGAGATTCATATTCAATAAAACCCCTCCTCTCTGATGCCTCCATCCCTTGCCATCTCCTTTTCCAACAGTTGGGTTCAAGCTGCGTGAATCAGTGAGTTTTAAGAGAATTATTCCTTGAGTATTGATTAGGTGAAAAGTTATTTTACATGTTAACCTTTCCAATATTGTCTGGAAGTCAAACTATAGCTAAATAATAGCCTGGGGCACTTTATCATAGAATTCTAAAACATTTTGGGTTGGAAGGAAGCTTAAAGCTCATGTTGTTCTAACACCCCTGCCATGGGCAGGGAGACCTTCCACTGTCCCAGGCTGCTCCAAGCCCCGTCCAACCTGGCCTGGGACACTTCCAGGGATCCAGGGGCAGCCACAGCTGCTCTGGGCACCCTGGGCCAGGGCCTGCCCACCCTCCCAGACAGCAATTCCTTCCCAATATCCCATCCAGCCCTGCCCCCTGGCACTGGGAAGCCATTCCCTGGGTCCTGTCCCTCCAGGCCTTGGCCCCAGTCCCTCTGCAGCTCTCCTGGAGCCCCTTTAGGCCCTGCCAGGGGCTCTGAGCTCTCCCTGGAGCCTTCTCTTGTGCAGCTGAACACCCCCAGCTGTCCCAGGCTGGCTGCAGAGCAGAGGGGCTCCAGCCCTGGAGCATCTCGGTGGCCTCCTCTGGACTGGCTGCAGCAGCTCCAGGTCCTTGCGCTGCTGGGGACTCTCTTTAAAAGCAATAAAATGTACTAAACCCCAAAATGATTCCATATTTGTTCAACAAAGGTGATACAGGACCACTGAATATCTGCTCTGGGTGGGGCTGGGGTTTTCCCCTCCTGGGCAGGAGGTCAGCAACGTTCCCATTCCACACAGAAACCACACATTACAGCTTCACGTGCTAAAAATCACCATCACCATCATACCCCCCTGCAGAGCTGGAAGCAAGCCCAAAGAGCCTTCACAATCACTTAGCAGGCATCAAACAGTAAAGAAGACACCTCTGCTTCTCTTGTGCATCTTTATAAACTGAAAGCACAGACAAGTGGTGGAACCACACACAAGCTGAACCGTGCTCATCCAAAGTAGGCTGGAACCTTTCATGATGGCAAAATAAATTGAGTCAGGGTTGACCCTCTCTTCTTTACTCTTAACACCCTGTCAGGTTCACGGTGTTCAGTGGTTTCTTTAAAAATTTAGCCCTTGGGCTTCTGTTCTTACAGGAGACATCTGGCTGTTCCCATCGTAAAACCAAAAGCTGTTTCTAGTGGATGCTGGGGAAACAGGGATCAAACAGCTCAGGAGGGAAAAGGTAAACAAGGCTCCCTGAATCCACAATTTCAAACAGGCCATAGTGACTTCAAACAGCTTTCTGTGTTGGGAAGAAGAGATAGGGAAGTGATTAACTTTTAATTAATTCAATAAGTGAGACAGCCAAAGCTAAAGCTGACACACAACTGAAAGGTCTCTGCAAGACGGAGGGCAGGAGGGACTGCTCCAGGTGGCACCTTCATTTTTGGAACTGGGTCCTGGCCGAGTTCAAGGTCTCTAAGCACTGCTACAATGAATTGCCTTCTCCATCGCTCCTGTAGTCCTCATTCTACTGTATTTTTCCATATTAAAATCATAAAAAACCAGAAGGAATTATGGAGAAGGAGCATTTTCAGTTTCTCTTCTGCATTCTCTCATGCAACAGTTTCTTCCCTGGGATATAACTGGTCAACAAATCGGGATCAAAATAACTTTTTTTCCAGGGTTTTTTTTTAAAGACTAAATTCTCCTAACTACAGAAAATCAGAGAATAATGCCACCAGCACCTACAAAATGGTTCTGCCACTTCAAAGTATGAAAATAAATCAATTTTCCAACTTTCAGGGGGGCCAAAATTGTTGCAAAGTATCTACTTCAGCAAAGTATTAGCTCCCGATGCCATGTTAATTGAAGATTAGGCTACAGAGTTTCTAATCAGACAATGGAATAATTCTAAGGTAGATCATTAGAATGGACAATTTTGTATTCTCAGACCATGAATATCAGCTACAGCTGAAAAGCAAAAAGCATCTACCCAGGAGCATGGTCCATCTATAGAGACTTGTGTAGAGAGGAACTGAAAAAAAATAAAAAAGGAAAAATGAGGAAAAACCATGATTGAGGATGTGGATTTCTTCATAATGGTAAAACTAGTGTTTTAATAGGCTTCAATCAGCAAAATTAAATTACATTAACGGGTTTTTAAAAATGTGTTTTCTGAACACACACGTGAAAGACTGGTTCTCCTCAAGGCCACACTTCCCAGCTCACAGCAAACTGTCCAGGCATGGGACTAGGGCCCAGAAGAGATTTTTTAACCGTGTTTTACTGATATGGTATTGCAATGGGGATTTCCTTTAAAGAGCAGCAGCTGAAGGCAGCAAAGCAAATTCCCCAGCTAACATTTCAAGGAAATGAGAAGTGTCTCAGTCCCTTTTGAAAGCCTCTTCTGTCACTGCATAGCATGACCATATCTGCTGAATTCACTCTGCAAAAATCCCCCTCTCGAATGAGGGCTGCGAAACTTTCTCAGAAGATGAAACCCTGCAAATTTCTCTGTAGTGAGAAATTTCTCTCTGTCAGCAGCGTAAATTCACTAGGAAAAAAAAATATTGTGTAGTTTACCAGAATTTACTTAGGGAAAGCTTCATGGTGGGGTTTTCTTTGAAATACTTGTGCAATGATAAAGTCAAAGTTCTGGAGACAAACTTCAGCCAAAGATCTGGAGAGGCAGTGGGGACCTCACCAGCCTTTCCCAGCTTGCAGGGCAGGATGCTCTAATGGCACCTGGTACATTCCCATTACACCCACCTTATGCAAACAGCAACAACCTGCTGGGTAAAACACAGCTTGTCCTGGCTTGGCACAGGCAGGTCCTGTCTCCCAAATGGCACATTTCATTGATGATCTCACTGGGACTCCCCCATCCTGTGGGGCTCGGTGGGTGCCTCAACAGTCACCCTCCTTCATAGGATCACAGGATGGTTTGGGTTGGAAGGGACCTTAAAACCCATCCCATTCCACCCCCTGCCGTGGGCAGGGACACCTTTCACTACCCCAGGCTGCTCCAACCTGGCCTTGAATGTTTCATGGTCTCAAGCTGCACCAGGGGAGGATCAAGTTGAACATTCAGAGGAATTTCTTTACAGAGGGGGTGATTTAACGCTGGAAGGGGCTGCCCAGGGAGGTGTTGGTGTCCCCATCCCTGGAGGTGTCCAAGCAATGACTGGATGTGGCACTCAGCGCCCTGGGTTGGGTGACAAGGTGGGGATGGGGCTCAGCTTGGACTCGATGGTCTCGGAGGGCTTTTCCAATCCAAGTGATTCTGGGATTCTCTTTCCTGGGATGGGGCATCCACCACCCCTCTGGGCAATCCTTTTCTTCCCTTGGACACAGCAGCACAGGTACGTGCTGTTTTTAGCCATGGGGAGTGATCTGTCCATGGGCTACAGGACGAGATGTTGCCCAGTGAGGTCCTGATGTGCCTAGTGGTCATTCCCAGCCCCTGGGGCCCCTTCCCACCAGCCTCGCAGGGAACAGCCAGGCCCTGCCTCAGGCCCTCACCATCCTGTGTGAAGAGTGGTACATAATGGGGGATTGGCTAAACTTCTGGCTGATCCATGCCTGAGTAAGTGCTCGCAGCTCCCCCAGCCAAGCAGGGAAGCTGTCATCAGCTGACTCGAGCCCCCTTTTCCTCTCTCCTCGGCACACGAGGAGCAGCCCCAGCCTTGGCGATGCCTTCAGAGCAGAGCATGCTCAGCACAAATATTGCTGTTATTACTCACAAGCAGTAATTAGAGAGGGCTTTCTCCACCCAGGCACTTTGCAGCGGAGTTGGATGCATCCTTTGATTTGATGATGAGCTGCATCAACCAATCTGGTGCCATCCAAGGAGCTCTTTAGGCAGGAGACCCCCAGCCCTGGGAGGAGATCATGTCCCTTGAAGGATACCAGCACAGGGCTCTGCTTGGATGTGGGATGAGCTGGATTGCACCATTCTTTGGAGCAGAGCCCTGAGCAGTCATTGCTACCAGCTCTCCCTCTAAGGCAGATCTGGGAAAATTATTTTCTAGCTCCTTTCCATATGAAAAGTCCTAAAAATGCAAATGAGCCAGCAGGTATGGCTGAGACGAGTTGCACTTTGATTCTTCAGCAGGAAGCTAAAGAGCTGAGAACATCCTTCTCAACACATAAATTTGATGGGAAATTACTTAGTTCAGTGTTGGTAAGGCTCAGGATAATAACATCCAGCCTGGCATAGCCGCAGAAGAGAGGTGGACATCATCCTGAGGAACAGCAAATTTGTTTATTTATTAAGTCTCATGCCAAAAATACTAGAGCAGTATTTGCTTGTAGAAATATTTAGTTCAGTCTGGGACTGCCCTTCCTGGAGCTGGTGTGGGATTATTTATCTAGGCAGAAAATTGCAGGGTGTGATCAGGTAGGAAAAGTGTGGCCTGAGCTGGGATCTGCTCCTGTCACCAGTGAAACAAGTGGCCTGGCAGAGCAGCCCGTGGGGACAGGTGATAAAAGGGTCATTTTCCCTCCTGCCCCAGAGGAGGATGAAATGTGAGAGCAAAGTTATTGCATCTCCTTGAGGAGCCCCTGAGCAGCTGAAGAGGACACATTTCCCCCATGCCTGCAAGGGCCCAGTGTCCCATGGCAACCCCCTGTGCTACTCAGCCTGTGGTGGGATGGGTGGGACTGGGGAACAAACACTGATTTCAGGCAAAGGCAAGAGTTGTTAGCAGGTCAAAGGCTATGGTAGAGAAAAGTTGTCCTACTCACTGCTCTAACAGGGGTGTGTGAGGACCACAGACATCTCCTGCCTTCTGGAGACCCGCCTTAGGTGGGGAAGAGCCCACCTGAAATACCTAAACAGACGCTGCTGAGTAAATCTGTTTTACAGCCCCTTAAAAACATACAGAGACCAGGACAAACCTTACCAAATGCCTTCACTCACTGACAAAGTTGTGGTCAAATTCTATTGGTAAATTGTCTCAAGCAGTTTTCCCAAGATGAGGGAGGCAGCTCCCACCCCAGAAGTCACCTGGTTCAGCCAAACATTGCATGGGTCCCTCTCTCCTTTACCACAAAGCCACTTCTGATCTGATGTCAGGAGGTTGTCACTCCATAATTTGCCCCTCTTCCCCCCTCCCCAGCATTACTCCAGCACTTTCCCTGTCAGCTGCTCCTGCAGTATCAAAGATGTGTCAGAACCAGACCCATTTTTCTCCTGCAATGGGCTGGGCAGGTCAGGAGGGTGGCAGGACATGGACTGCAGGGACAGGACCCCCAGGCATCCCCATGCTGGGTGTCCAAGGGAGACATCTGATGACAGACTACAGGATTGTGGTGGGGGTACCATGGATGGCGCTGCAGCTCCCAGTACCCAGTGACATCTTGTTCCTATAGATAAAACAGGGATCTCATCATCTTTGGTTCTGGCATGTCTCATGTACACCACGACAGTAATATAAACCACAAGTATTTCCCAGACCTGGCAATCTCACAGCTGATAATGAGAAACATTTACTTTAACAGAAGACTTCCAGGCACAGAAATGTTAAGGAGAAATCATGTCAATGTTAAAAATGAAGACAAATTACTCCAAACACAGGACAAGGATTCTATAAATCTGTGAATTGGTCCCAGTGGTGGGAAGAGAGAGCCAACAAGCATCTTGTCAGGAGTTCATGCAGAGATGGGTAGCACTGCAGGAAAACCCTGGATAAGCAGTTGGGGCTGACCTGCCTCTCTGCTTTATCCCAGTGCTGAACAGCAATGGGGTCCCAGGGTCACTACCCCAGCCAGGCAGCACTGCTGGGGCAGTGGGTACCAGGGAGCAGGAGGTGGAAACCTGCTTCAAAGCAATCCAGGGTAAACACTGCAGCTAAAATTCCTGTGGGCCAATCGCTGTGGTTACCAAAGCTTCTGCCCAGATAGGAATTTTGAGATAAGAGTGTGTGCAGAGCCCACGGAGCATTATGATTTTGTTTCACCCAGCGTGGCAGTGACTCACGCTGCCAGCATAGGTAAGCAATTCCACCTCTCCATCCTTCTTCTCTTGCTTCATCTGCACTAAGATTGGTGCAGAACTGTAGAAACTGTATTAATAAAGGTCTTTTATGTGGGTTTAATCATCTCTCAGGATCTGCCAGACCATAAACTTGAAACTCTTTATGAATGTGACTCACTCCCAGAGCACGCGTTCATTGGTCGACAGACTCTCCTGATTTTGCCCTGTGAAATTCTTTTTCCTATTGGAAGAGAGAGCCTGAGGTGTTACCTATGCTGCAATTGAAGTTCACTGACTCACAGTAACCCCAGATACTTGTATTACATGATTTGGTACTCATTCATTCATCCCAGAGCAGCCTCACAATAAACACTGACCCCCCCTCAGCAGAAATCACCCTGTGTGCAGATACACTTCCTACTTTTGCAACACAATTTACAGGGTAACACTATCTGCAAGACTGAAAGAGAAAGAAAAAAAAAGTTATTTTTCTCCTCAAATGTATTAAACATCCAGATTTGCCACGGTGCACTTAAAGAAAAGGATTTGGATGAAAAACCTCAATGTGTTTTGAATCAGTATCAGATCCCTCTTAGGAGCTGTTGTCTGACCTGCAGAGAAATGCAGTACAGCCAGAGATGAATTTTAGTAACATTTTTAGAGTCAAATATGAACTTTGTGAGTGATTCATAAAGAAGAAAGTTGATAACTATGGATGCAGAGTTCAGCACTGGCAATTTAAGCTGAGCTGGGGTTCCTGCAATATTAAACTCATTGAATGTCTGTATTGTACAAAGATCTCTTGAGTTCCCGTTCCCCTGAGCTGCAGATGGACGGGGGATCCCGGGTCAGGCCCAGGGGCTCTGTGCTGCACACATAATCCACGGAGCCAATTAGAGGCTCATGCACATCATCACATATCTCTGCTAGTGCAGAAAAACGGAAAGGAGAGATTTCCTGCTCACAAAGAGCCAGGAAATGTCCAGCTTGGCAGAGGTGTGAAACTCAAACCCTGAACACAGGTGATGGGCTCAGCTGCTAAAGAGGAAACTATTCGCAGGGGAGCATTACAGGGACCTATAGATTTGACCCCCTTAGCAAGCATCTGTTTGTCAAGTTCACCAATTCGCATGAGCCCAGGGGGCATCTCCTTCGCGCGTGTTTATTTGTACATCTTCATTCTCAGCACTGACCACACCATCTCCCACCCAGGGCTGCCCCTCAGGTAACCTCCCGGGCTGCCTTTCCAGTGGAACAAAAACCAGCCCCCAAATCTGGACCTGCTCACTACCCTCACACATTTACACCGGTTAAAGTGCCTTGCTGGAAAAAATTCAGAGCGGAGCAGGCATGCAAGAGGCAAATGCATTCTTAAATATCTTCTGCAAGGCACTGGATTCTTTGCAGAGCAGGACATAATAAAAAGCTAACATCACCACAGCTTGTCCTCCCCAAACTGAGCACTGGCTCACACACTAAAGAAAATGCCTTGGATGTCTGTCTGGAGCACAGCCACTTGCTGACAGCCTACCATAACATTATATACAGGGCTATCTTACCTTCCAATTACACATCCCCAGGGTGTTCCCTAAATAAGACTAGGCTGATTATATTCAGCAACTCTCCTTTTATTGAAAGGCACTTATTTCCCCTCTCCCTCCCAATTTATTCCAGACACACTAGAAGGCTGAATAAAAAGCACTGAATTCTGTTGCCCATTTTAATTTCAAATTCAATTTAAATTTTAGATTTTAATTTTAAAACACAGTTTTTGCTTTACATGTTTCTCCAAAGCCTTCGGTATCCTGGCGTATCCTGCTGGTTACTCCGGTTGCCAATACGCTTTTTCCCAGAGCAAACATCTCTATGGAGCATTTTCCTCCATTTTGCACAAGGAGACTGGCACTAGAGGTGTGAGAGGAGAGGAAAGTCCTGAGGATGGATGAATGGATGGATGGAGGTCCCTTCTCCATCCACTTGATGTGATAGCGTAGAATTCCTATCACGCAGGAAGGGTCACTGATATCACCACTTTTTTTCCGTATTTGCACAGTACATTTGGCTTCCCAGTGAGCTGCAACCACGTCAACACTGGCAAACTCCACTCCAGTGTTGACATCTTTTGCAAACACCCGCTTCATTCAACAAACAGCACTAAAATGCACATTAAAATATTTGAGGTGTCAGCAGAGCGAATTAATACGCACATGGATATTTTATCAACGCACTCACAGATCGGAGAAAATCCTTATTTACCACAGATGAGCAGGCATCCCCTGTCAAAAAGCTAAAAAAAGCGCAGCAGCCTGAAATAGAAACAAACACACTCTTTTGGTCACTGAGGTCAGCGCTGCTCTCGTCAGGAGCTTTGTCATCCAGCCTTGATGTGCCCACGGACTGCTGTGATTGCAGCTATCTGTGTGTGGCCAGCATTGGGCAACGCAGGGACACATCCCTGTGCCTCATCCGTCACACTCCCAGAGCCTGGGTCCCCGGCCAGCATCCCCCGTTCCTGACCACTGCGAGACGCTGCCAGGCAGCCCTGTAATCTCTCTGGCTGTCTTTCTGGAGCTGATAGCAGAAGGAAAGAGGTGCAAAGCCAACCTGATAACGGGACCAGGCTCCAGCTGTTGTTCAAACCTCAAAAAACCCCAACCCTGCCAGCGCCAACATCTGGATTCACTGAACCCAACTCATGGCCTTGATTTCCTGCAATTCACCTGTGAGATAAAGTGGTCAATCAGCTGCATCAGATACAGAGTAGAAGAACAGACCACCGAGCTCTCTTTAGAAAACCTGGCACACACAGATACCTTGACTGAGGTCAGGCTTCCCAGGGCTCGAGGCTGCCTGCCCTGTAAGGCCATGGGGCTCCCCAAGGCACCGTGCACAGCAGGCTTTCCTAGAAGCTTGCTCCAGCAATTTTGTTGTCAGAGCACTTCTTTTTAAAGGTGTTTGTAGAAGGCAGAGAGGGATAATCATGGCTGAGCAGGAAAGCACAGGCTGGATGAAATCCAGGGCGAGTGCGCTGTGTTGCGACGGGGTTCCATGGCTGCTCGCCTGCTCCCGTGAACTGCAGGGAGATGGTTATGGATGTGCTGCAATGCAGCCACTGGGGTTTGCCTTTTTGTTTTGTTTTTCTTCTTTTCTTTTCCATAAAGAGCTAATATCTTGGGAAGCCTTCCAAGGCGGCTCAAAAGAGAGATGGACATGCCAAAACATGATGTGCACTGGACACCGCTCCCCGCTGCAGGCTGCCAACCAGCTTCTCCAGCCAGCTGCTTTAGGAGTTGACAAGTTTTTCCATAGTCCAGGATCAAATTTAGAAGCAGTGATCCAGCTAGCAGCAAGCAGCACAGATGGTTTCTTTGTCAGGAGAGCAGCAGGTAGAGATCTTCCAGCTCAGAGGAAGATCTGTCTGGCCTCAGGTCTCCCTGTCAACTTAGAGCAGGAAAAGCCTTAGCAACCTTTGGTGGGATTCAGGCTGGAAGACCCAGACCCACCCCAGATAGGTCTTTTTGCCCTCCTTTTACTTCCTCCACCCCCTGCACTCTGTGATCCATATGTTTATTTGCTCTGCAAGGTGGGGCTAATTCCTGCCCTCTTTGGAAAGCCACCACCTGCTCCAAGAGACCTTGGTGACTGCCCTTTTGCAGTCATTATGTTTGCAATAAAATTCAAGCAAACCCATAAAACCAGGTGAAAAATCCAGCTTGAGTGTGGGTCCAGCCCCAGAAGAAGCGAGAATTTCACTGGATTAAGCTCAGAGGTGCTCAGATCTCAGCCTGGGCTTTCTGCCAGGCACCAAAAGCTTCCTGTAAACCCAGTCTGGAGCAGAGCTTTGCCGTGGCAAATGGGTTGGGAATACCTCTGAAGGGGCTCCACGAATCCCTATGCACTGAGGGCTCTGCCAGGAGACAGCACTCGGCAGCTACTGGAAGGGGGAATTAAAATGTTAAAGTTCAGGTCTGAGCTCCACCGAAATCTCACCTCAAGCACCTGAGCTCTGTGCGGGGTCACACTGCAGAGTGGGACAACTCCTCTGGCCCTCCCAGTGCCTGGGCTGCACTCAAGGGCTGACAAAGGCAGAAAATCTGTCTCCATCTCTAGCACTGAGCTGTTTCCTCACCTCCAGCGAGGACCAAACCCATGTGCTTCACTTTCCCCATCTGCTACAGCAGCCCAGGAGTACTTACCCAGCAGTGCTTTGAAGTCTCTTACAGTGAAACGCATACCACATGTAAGGCCTAAGTACCATTGCAATGTAATTATAATAATTTCCTTTATTAAATGTGGCTTCTTCTTCTCCACTAAGAACTTTCCCTGCTGGCTTGCAGGAGGTGGAGCATGGCAAGAGGAGCCCTGCTCACACCACTGCAGTTCCAGGCCACGTCACTGGACTCACACCACCCTCCTGCACCATATTTCTTTCGGGAATGCAACACAAAGAGCGTGGGAAGCACAGAGGGACTGGGCCCTTGATGTGCAGCACTCAGACAAATCCCGTCGCGCTTGCTCCTTCTCCCTTGCCTCTGCTTCTTTGTAGTCGTGACCTCTCCCTGGCGAGGCCAATGTTCTCGATGGCATTTCGGGGCTGACCAGGGCACTGAATGGGGAATTAGCCAGAACACAGCCTTCTTTGTTGAAATACTTCTTCTAATATATGTAAATGAGGCAGGTTGCTGTTCCAGTCCCGGTGCCCACCAGCAGGTATGGACCTGCCCCCAGTGGCAGAAGCCAGAGCCTGGCCAAGCCCACGTTCCTGGGTGAAACACAAGCTGCACTCCTCCTTCCCAGCCTTCCCAGCAGAGAAACACAAACGCCTCAGATAAGGCCATCCAACTTTCGATATTTCACAGGACAAGAATGCACTTCATCCTCTCTAGGATAGGGTTTTCATGCCATCTCCTCTTGCTGACAGATTACTGCCACTCAGCTGGCTTAGGGGTCTGGGACAGGACACAACACCCCACGGTGCAAGCTGGCAGTGCCCTCAGACCCCAGCTGATCCTGCTCGTTGTCCTTGCTTTCCTGAGATTCTTTTGTCCTTTACTTCTGCTGTGGGGTCACCCATAGTCCTGGATGACCATGGGTTGGCAACCTTCACAAGAAGGTGACAGATCATTACCTCGTCATGCTTTGGGGCACTAAACTGATGTTTGGATACCTCCTGGTGTCTGAGGTGGGAGGTAAAATACTGCTTCCAGACACAGACTGCTCCTATCAGGTCCAGGCTGGAGTTTCACAGGCCCAGGAGCAGGGAATTTGGGCCTCCAGTCACAGAACTGTCACCTGAAGGCCAGGACTTGTCTCATGTTTTGGTCCCTGTAGTCAATAAACAGAAAAAAATCAAGGTTTGGCTGAGGGACACAAAATCTTTCAAGCACACATGAGGGGAGCTCCAAGACTGACACCAGACCTTCCTGCCATGGTGTTTTAATGACTAAGTGTCTATCCTGTGGCAGAGTGCAGCTGAGTGGAGCCACCAGAGGAAAGGCAAGGTGGGATTTTGTTCTACACATCCCCATTTCACTGCACAGCACCGTAGTTTTGCTTTTGGTAGCAAACACCAGGGCTACCAGGCAACAAAGACAGCAAAGAGAAGAAAAAGGAAGAGGAGGAGACAGAGGGGGAGTAGGATCAGAGGTTAAAGGGCACTCAGAGCCTCATACAAAACATTTTGCTTTTGATCTTGTCCTTGATCATGAAGGTCCATCCCACTTTTGCACAGTCACAGGTCATATTATGGCTTGTTTTCTCAACAAAAAGAAATACAACACCAGAAACTGGCAGATATTGGCTCTCACACACAAACCTGAGCAAGGGTCACATTTTCAAAGAGGTCAGTGTCTATTCTGTCCTCTCTATTCTGTCTCAAGGACACAAGAGAGTCTAAAAGGTCTGGGGTTTGTCTGCAGCTCTGCTTTCTGTGTGAATGTAGATGAGCACTTTAGGATCCAGTTCCTTCCATCATGCCCCAGGCTGGCAAAGTTTTAAGCAAATTGGACAAAGAAGGAGAGATCTCAAGGAACCAGTTTTTCTACAAGGCTTCTGAAGGTTTATGTTGGGAAGAACAGAGAGAGAAAAAAAAGACCCTGTAAGTGTATCAATTCAGAGTAAGAACCAATCTGCAGGTTCATGTCCTATTAAATATTGGAGAAACACACACAACAGAGACCTCTTAAAAGGCCTTGACCATCAGAGAGCTTTTAATCAGAGCTCCTACTTTCTTCAACACCAAAGTCAATCAACATCAAGACACAAACTCATGGTAAATCAGGCATCCTAGCTGCAATGCTCACAGGAATACGGGATTTTTCCTTCCCTTTCTTTTGGACAAGATACAAGAAATAAAAAGCTCATTTCCAAACCCTACAAATTTGAAGTGAGCAGCTGTTCACCAGGGAAAAACCCAGAGCTAATTAGCAAGCTCATCTAGCAACCTCCTCATGAGGCTCGTAGGATGATTCAGGTTGGAATGGGCCTCTGGGGAGGTCTGCAGCCCAAACCCCTGCTCCAAGCAAGGTCAGCTGTGAATTCACACCAGCTTGCTCAGGGCTTGATCCAGCTGAGTCACAGAAGTCTCCAAGGATGGAGGCTGTGCAGCCTCTCTGGGCAGAGCCTCTCCTGCAGATCCGTAAGTTGTGATGTCAGGGACAAGAAGGTACCGGTCGGTGGCAAGGGAAGCACAGAAATGTCACCGTCAAAGAGCACCAACTGATCTCCCTTTCGGGGTTCCCCATCTTATCAGCACCTATTAGCACCAGGAGGACCAACAATTCTGGCAAAGTCCAGAGTAAATCCCACATTGACTAAAAACACCTCTGCAAAACGAAGTTCTCCAGGGAAAGCACAGAGCACAACCTCTTCCCCTGCAGCTGCATTAGGAAAAATCCACCCATTGCCAGCCCACGGTGATCTCAAGCCCCAAATTTAAACTAGGAAATCAGTTGTCATTGGGAAAGAAACCTGGGTATTTTCAGCCACCGAAGAGGAGGATTCCTGGCATAGCCTGGGGCTGCTCCGCGGCAATCACAGCGTTCAGTTGCCTTTTGTGGGAACAAACCTCGGGACTGGCCCCGGGGAGGAGCGGAGCACAGGCAGGTTCAGCGGGTGTGAGGCGTGATGGGTGCAGGTCGCAGCCCACGCCGAGACCATCTTCACATCCCGTGACACAGCCAAGCCCTGGAAAGTTTTTGGCAAAGCCCAAATGTACCTGAGCAGTGGTTATGAGGCCCAGAAAGAGCTAGTCCCTAACTGCTGCTAGGAAACAGCTGGACGAGTCCATAAATGCAGGTGTGTGAGGTTACAGCCTAACACAGACGGAGGCTGGTCTCCGTTAGCCCAGCTCAGGTGTTTTTACACAATAATTCCTACCTTACAGACATATTTACATCCTTATTCCCTACTTTCCTGCATGACTAGAGCCTGTTTCCAACAACTTGATGCACACCTTATGCAGTAGGCTACAGACAGCAGGAATTGAGCAATTTAGATCCTGATCCGAGGTAGAAAAAGCTGTGACCCCACTGTTATTGTGGCTGTATCCCTGGCTGTCTCAAAGCACTTTCTGAAACCAGCGGTGAGGTTCAGCTCTGCTCCAACATGGGAGCAAGCCCAGGTGCTAAAATTTCGATAGGATTAGAAAAGGAAGGTGGTTTGGTACAAGCAGCAACTTCTTCCTGCACAGATAAAAGCGCAACACATAACTGTACTGGTGGGATGGAATCAGTGCTAATCTTCACTCCTGCTTTATTCATGGCCTCATTTCCCTCTGCCAGAGGCAGGGATGAAGACCCATCCATAGGATTATTCTTGTTAATGAGTGAACAGGAAGGAGCTCAGAATGACTCTTAGGTTTTAGAGAGAGTTTTGAGTTTCGGGGATTGATGCTCAAAATACATCCCTATTTATCTGTGATGTGAACCTGTGACCGCTGGGACATCTTGTTTAGACTCAGCTTTTATGTCAGGTCCTGAGCTGTCACTGTCAGAGCACCGGCACATCTCAGTGAGAACAGAGCAGGGTAACAAGCACAACACTGCTGCACGTCTTTGTATCGTTTCCCCCTGACTGTAACTCTCCACTCCTTTCCTGCACACAAAAACCATGGCCCTGGTGACAGCTACCTCAGCACAAGGCACCTGAATCAGTTCAGCATTTTGCACTTGCTCTGGGCTGTGTTGCAAGACCCTTTTTCCTAGCAGTGTTAGGGAAGCACCTGTGGTACAGTGTCTGATTCAGGTGTAACTCGGCAATACACAACTCAGTGGTTACCAATCCCATCTTTGTGCCCAGCATCTCCCAGCTCCGCTCTCCCTCATTCCCTGGGCTGGTGGGGATTCTTCCTCCGTGGAATAAGAACTTTGATGCTCACAGCAAGGGAGCTCAATACTGAAATCATAGAATCACAGAATAATTGAAGAATTTGGCTTAAAGGGACTTTAAAGCCCATCCAGTCCCACCCCCTGTCATGGGGGCAGGGACACCTTCCACTGTCCCAGGCTCCAAGCCCCATCCAACCTGGCCTGGATGGAACACTGCCAGGGATCAAGGGGCAGCCACAGCTGCTCTGGGCACCCTGGGCCAGGGCCTGCCCACCCTCCCAGACAGCAATTCCTTCCCAATATCCCATCCAGCCCTGCCCTCTGGCACTGGGAAGCCATTCCCTGGCTCCTGTCCCTCCAGGCCTTGGCCCCAGTCCCTCTGCAGCTCTCCTGGAGCCCCTTTAGGCCCTGCCAGGGGCTCTGAGCTCTTCCTGGAGCCTTCTCTTGTGCAGCTGAACACCCCCAGCTCTCACAGCTTTTAAATGCAGACTCCACTTCTCCACTTTCCCTCTGTTTGAGACATTTTCCCTCCCTCCCCTTTACCCATGGCTGCCTCTGTCACCTCCAAGAGCTCCTATGCCAGAACGCCACAAGCCCAACTATTTGGCTTCTTGCTCTTAGGTGTAACTCAGCCATCTGTGACCCTTCGTAACCAGTTTTCCTCTATCCTGCCTCCCAACTTAAAATCTAATTTCTTGGTAATGCCTCAGACTTTATCATGGTGCCCCCAAGCCCCATTCAAAGCCTCCCAAGGTCTCCCCTTCTCACCAGCCCTGTGCTCCACACTCCTCGAGGCAGAGGAAGCCAAACTGCACAGACAAGTCCTGGCTGGCAGCAATGCCAAGAAACTTGGAGATTTCCTGCTGGAGCACCTATGGAAAATGAACAGCTTATTTTTTCCTCCGTGTGTTCCCATTTATTCAGGCTGAACACTCCCCAGTGTTTCCTGTCTCGGCAGAAGCTAAGTTTGGTGTATCCAAAATCCTCTTTAAAAAGCCACAAGATAGTCATATCCCATCAGGGTAGCTGCCCCTGGATGTTATATGGGATCACGGCATCAAACAGGTTATATTTGTACTGTTTTCACCAAAAATAATCCTCCCCACTCTCCAAAAAGGGATTTCAAGGACAACATTTTTAAAAATAATTAAAATAATTATTTAGATTATTGCAGAATTTCTTGAGGACCTATTATTTTGCTATCAACAGAAACAATCAGATTCCAGAAACTATTTAGAAAACCATGCCTTGAGTAAATGGAACCCAGAACACTCAAGAAGTCACGTCCACCTGTTATCAGAAGCCACACACCTCTGTAAGCGCCTGTGTATATAACATTTAAAAAACTCCCAGACTTC
The DNA here is from genome assembly GCF_017639235.1 of Corvus kubaryi. Classification (NCBI taxonomy): domain Eukaryota; kingdom Metazoa; phylum Chordata; class Aves; order Passeriformes; family Corvidae; genus Corvus; species Corvus kubaryi. The sequence continues at coordinate 374,847 of NW_024581096.1, read as the reverse complement.
CTAGTACTAAATGTAGCATTTATCAGTGCTATTAAGTGCTTTAAAAAATATCTTTTTATGTATTTAAGAACTTTAAAATGTCTTTGGGAAGGTATAATCTGCTTTGGAAAGTTTGGTCCCCATTTTTAAATGTGCTGATGAAGTCAGTGCTGTTGCCCCAAAGGATCTGTCACTTCCCCAAAGGGATGCAGAAAGTATTTCTGTACTAAAAAAGTTGTGGATGCAGCATCATGTCCATACTTAACACACATGAAATGCCTCATTTTTAAAGATTAGAGCTGGATAATTTTTGCAACCTCTTTCTATCACATCTTAATTATTTTTTCTTCCAAAAAACCAGAAATATTGTTATTTTCTCTTGATTTCTTAAAACAAGGACACTTCATGCATCATTTGGCAGCCCTGTGCAAGCGGTTTGTACTTGAATTTCCAGAAAAACAGTGTGTTATTTACATTGCCAATTGCAACACTTCTTTCTGTGTAAAAGCTCCCTTAGATTTCACCAATCTTTGCCTTCTTTTTTTTTTTTTTTTTTTTGAATAAACAGACCCTGAAGGCAAGAAGAACACTGCAGAGAAGGAAAATAGCTCCGATACTCTTAGAGCTGGAGGCCAATTACAAATTCCACACACTCTCTGCTGGCTTAGGTTGATAAATTTGCTGGGATTTCAAGGCTCAGCCCCAAAATTTCATCTTCCCAGGGAGAGTGTTGATGCACAAGATACATCTCTCTCTTAATATGCTATTTTTCCAGGGGAATGTGTTGATTACCCCTCAGCTGGTCAAAAATGCACTTGTCACTGCTGTCCTGCTGCCCTGTGGACGTCCTTAAGGGTTCTCCAAGGCTGGGAAGGAGAACTGGCAAAGGTTAAGGAGTAGAAGGGGAGTGAGCTGCAGTAATGGAACCACGCCGATGCTCCAACACCAAAGCCGCAGATCCCAAATTGTCACCTGCTCCCACTCACACACAGCCACTCCGGTGTCTGCCACTGCTCTCATTCCAGCAGGCTGCCTCAACATCCACCCCTTTCCAGTTGCTTTCCAATGGGAGCCGCAGCTTTAGGGAGGCATTAACCCTGGAAACCCTCACTGGAGTCTGCAAACACCCATGATCATTTCTTTTTAAGCAAGCCAGATGTTATGAAACGGGGAACACTACGTAAACTGATATTCCATGTTTACAAAATTTTAGAAGCAAAACAAGAGCTTGCAGCAAACCAACCCCACTGGAATAATATGTAGAAAATAATAAAAAAAAAAGAAAAGAAAAAGAAAAAAATAAATCCTGGAATGTATAGTTGCAGAAATAAGACACAATACCAGAAGAAACTTCCAGAATGCTCATTTTTAACTCTAGAATTTCACGTGTCCAAAAGGCTTGGCTCGTCCCACATTCCCACCCGTGCAGAGGAGAGAGGAGAAGCTGAAGGCATTCAGCAGACATTTGCATCTATATTCTGCAAGTGGCAGATGCAAAGGAAGAGATTCATTTCCCCTAACATAAGCCATCTAAAAATTAAATGGCTGATAGTCATCTTGGATTCTTTTTAAACCCAGATTAAAATAGCTGCTATGTGCAGGTCTGCCCTGCTCTCTCCCCAGAGATTACAGAAAGCACTCAAGTGCCAAACTTAAATAGGGGGCTGAAATTAAATCAGAGGTATCCCACCCTCAGCACAACTCCTGAATGCATGGCCTTGTATCCAAAGCGCACTGGAATCCCTGGAAAAATCACGGCTGTAATCCTGGAAGGGTGTTACAGTCCTCTGCTGCTGCTCAGAGATTCGGGGAAGGTCAGGATGACCTGAGGTGCTGCATCAGCCCCCCAGAGCGCCCTGTCCTGCTGGCTGCCAGCACCCCCAACACCCAGCACCCTTCAGGACAGCACACCAGTGTCCATTGGCTTGGGTTCCAATGGAAAGGCAGAAGTGGAAGCAAAGAAGGTGCTCATGCTCCCAACCTCTCTACTGAGACTGATCGCTTGGGATATTTTTAATGTCAGATATCCTGAGCCCTACCACAGCAGCATCACTCATAAAGCATTGGAATGAGCATTTCTGCAGAACAAATGCGCAACTACAGTAAAATCCTCAAAAAGGGTCTAGCAGGGGGAAGAAAAAGAAAATAGAGTCTAAACTTGTCTGCGGCCTCCATTTTTCACTGCGCTGCACCCACCATGCCAGCAAGTGAAAGTGGGCATGCCTGTGTGCATGCACAGGACCAGAAGGGAACAGAGCCTGACCAAACCAGCTCCTCCTCCTGAGCAGCACCCCACACGACCCCCACGCTCGCAGCTGGGTGCCCGAGGCCAAGGGTGTCCCTCGAGCAGCCCCAAAGCCCTGGTGTGGCAGTGTGGGTGCGCACGGGGCGCTCCGGGAGTGGAAGAGCAGCAGGACAAGCCCCCAGATGCCCAAAAGGCACCACCAGGAGACTCTTAGAGGTCCAAGGCAGGGGAAGGAGAAGTCCTGGAAAGGAGCCCCCATTTTTGTTGCTGGAGTCTTGCACTGCAAACCCAAATACAAGGCTCGTGATCGAGGGCTTTGCCCTTTATCGGTGCATTTTGAGCACCCAGCTGTCAGGGGGAAGGTGCGTGGGGAGCAGAGTGGGAGCACAGAGGGTACCAAGCTCATCTGCTTTTGTTCTTTCTATTTATTTTCTCTTTTTTTTACGTGGCAGATGCTGGTTTTCCACGCACGCTGCCAGCTCTGCACAAACTCCTCTTTTTTTTTTTTTTCGCCCCCCTCTCTTTTTAACACGTGCCTTTGAGAAACAAAGGTTCGATGCAAAACGCTGCCCCGATGAAATGTGGAAAGAGCCCGGTCTGGCTGCTGGTGAGTGCTGCTATTCATCTGACTAAGCAGCATTTGACATTTGGGCTTGGCGGGTCTCAAGTTTCCCTCTAGTAAGATATGGGCTGACTCCGCCGCAGCCAGTCTCGGTCGGAGGCTGCGGATGGTGCCGGAGGGAGGGAGGCATGAGCACATCCCAGACAGCGCAGCACCCACGGGCTGCGTAAGCGCGGCGCTGCGAGCCTGACCTCAGCTGCACCAGATCCGTGGCACCGCTGCCCGGTCCTCCTGGACCTGCTGGGGATGCTGCTAAACCGCTAATTCATCCCTTTTCTTCTTTTCTTTTCCTTTAATTTTTTTTTTTTTTTTTTTTTTTTTTTTTTTTTTTTTTACGATTCTTAATGGCTTATATTCTGTTTTGCTTCTCTTCCCCCAGTTAGGAGAGTTTTGCATTTCCTGTTGCCCGCGTGGTTTACCTTCTGTTGTAATCGGAGGCAAGTGGAAGCTGTTTTACAAGAGCAGCGTCGAATTTCCCAACCCAGGTTTGAGCTTGGTGCAATATAACCAGCAGCATAAAGGGAAATCCTTTCTGTCAGCCAGTGTTTCAGAATAAATCCAGTCAAATTGAAATCATACCAAAAGTGACAGACTTGCAGAGCGCTGGCTGCATGTTGCAAGGAGGCTGTGAGCTGAATCCACAACTCAGACAGGTCCTCCCAGATGGAGAGAGTCCAAGCCAGACAACAATACCACAGTCCAGTCTTCTGAGAGGTGTAATCCACAAAGAGTCCCACTCTGGGTGGATGTGTCACTGCCCAAGCACAGTGAGCCAGAAAGAGCTGACACGTTTGCCTTTGATGAGTAAAGCATTAAGTATGATTTGCTAGAGACACTCTGTGGTACTGGGAAGATCCATAACATCCTTTAATCTTCACATTTCTCTTTGTCTTTTGTCCTCCTCCTCCCCACTCCAAGATTTTGCTTTAGCTACAAGCAAGGACAAAAAGAGGGGAGCTGCAGCCTAAATGACATGAATACTAAAATAAGTGCCATTTATAAGTAAGGGTTCTTTCATCATTACCACTTCCTGATGCAAGTACTAAACTCCTTGTCTACAAAACTTAAAACAGGCTTGTATAGCACAGTTTTTCAGTGAGTAAAAATCCCTTATCACCTTATTTTGCACCAGACCTCTCAGGACTGTTACTTGCAACATTGCCACAGTGTCTCCCAGCTCCTAACAGCACCATCCCTGAAGACCCCACTTGTCAGCCTCATTTCCACTTCTTGAGGCCTCCTATTAGTGGAAATGAAATTTGCAGAATTCACTGCATAACTTGTTCAAAAGGAGTTAGGAACAAACATAAATACATCTCTTGGATGACAACAAGCCTCTGTGAACCCTGAAGTCCCAACAGGCACCAGTCACTCCGATAGCTGTCTAAGGACTTGACTCCAATACCACTAAGTGCAGAAAAAAAATTAACTCCAGACCACAAGTCCTGCAGAACACTCTAAAGCCATGGCTTATAAACATTATTTGCCAGGTATCCCCATCCCTCACCTTCAGGACATGGCATCATCCAAGGGCGGTTTTCCTCATGGTCCCTGGCTGCCCAAGACCTCGGGAAGCTCAGCCTGACTTTGAGCCATCTCTTTGTTGGAGGAGATACTGGAGCCCTCCTAAACAGGGTCTCAGGCCATCAGGTCAGTGATCAGCCATGTGGTGTGACTGCAGGGATGCACAGGTCTCACGTGTGCTGCATGCTGTCACAGCCCATGCAAGATGTGGCATGTTCCTCAGCTCAAAGCACACCCAAGATACTACTCTGCAAATACAGCTGGGCCTTTTCAGAGGCAGCCTGGAGAGTGCTAATGTGGACAAACATGGATATGAACAGCCTTGCACACAAATAGGGGTATGAACAGCCTCGCCTCAGGTGCCCACATGAACAGCCCTGCCAGAGCAGCCACACAGGCAATTTGGGGCATCTTGAGGGATAAAACTGAGGTGTCACCTCTCCCAGGTCACCCCAGAGAACCTCTCCCAGGTGTGACAACAGTTCAGTGCACTCCTGCTTCCCTGCTAGGGTCAGGGCAGCATCCCCAGGGCACTGAGCCTGGAGGAACGCGCTCCACCCCATCCCTCCAGCCCGCAGACCTCGGCTGAAGCAAGCACAGGAGCTGTGGGAGGAACAGAGCAGGTGGAACCAGTGCTCCCCACCTGCCAGGGAGCATGCTGCTGAGCAAGACCAGGGGCACAGTCCAAAACAAACAGCAGGAGAAACCACTTCTCTGAGGAACAGCTTGTCCACGCTGTTGAAACCTCAAGGGCATTACAGCAGAGCAGCCCTGTCCTGGCAGGCACCTCTGCTGCTGTGCACACTCAAGGGCTTGAAGCACACCTGGAAAATGGAATAAAGAGGTCAAACCCAGGAGAAGGGCCTGCCTTTTGCCACAGGCTGATCCCGAGTTTCACGTTTGCTCTGATTGTCTTCAGTACTCACACACGAGAGGAGGGACTGACACAAATCCAGCTCTGAGCACTGACAGTGATGTAACTCCGTCTCAAGGAAAAGGAATGTAGGTTTTTCTCTCCCTGTTCCTCAGGAAGGGTGCAAGCCTCACTACCAATGGTTTCTTGTCTGTCCTACAGGAAGATGAGCAGGCTTAACTCTGTCCCACAGGGAAGCTGTAGGCTGGAAGGGGTTTCTTCCAGCAGTACAACCACCATCTCTGACACCTCCCTGGAGGGCAGGAAGAACAGGGTGCTCAGCTTAAACTGCCCTTTAAAATCACATCTAATTTTCCTTATTCTAGCACTGAGCTGCACAGCTACCACACAGCCTTAGGGCTGAAACTGGAGGAGTCTCACCACACTCAGCAGCTACATTCACACAGGTGCATAACTGTGCAATAGTAGTTGCAGAAACTTCTATCATTCAGGCATCAAGACCTGAAATGGGAGGAGAGAGATCTCTTCTACTTCTTCTCAGCACAAGGAGAACTTGGAGAACACCACCAAGAAGCCTGCAAAAGCCAATGATGCCTCAGCTCACACTACATGGCCACCAACCTACCAGCACCGTGCACACACCTGCAACAGGCAGCTGCATAAGTCACATAAAACATTTTTAGAAATACAGTTGCCATCACTAGAATGTTATATTCCCTATGAAGAGTCCTTCGTTTTCCTATCTCAAACTTTCACAGTTGAAAGGGGCACGGGCAGCTCCAATTACAAATTTACTAGCAGATTAACAAAAACCTTGATGAACTTCAGCATATTTCTGGTGGTTGATGTCCTAAAGGATTTTATTTATATGAAATCCATGCTTTGAACAGCTGATAGTCACTTCAAAACATGTTAAACTGACCCGTTCTGGCCTCAACGGAGCTCACAAATCATAAATTTATGTAATAAATAAAACTTCCCCTAGGACAAACAACAGACTGTAAAATGCAACTGCTGAGAACACTCATTTCCTAATCGGGCCCTGTGGAAGCAGCACACACCAACTTAACCTTATCTCCCCTCATCTGGGACTCAGACTATGTGCTCACACAGCAGTTGTGCTCCTCCAGAGCCACGGTGGTGCTCAGGTGCCAGGTTTGTCAGGGATGAGCCAAACACAGAACAGTGAAGAGCTACAGGAGCTACACACAACTCTGAACCTGCCTGGCACAGCCCCAGCCCCATTCCTGGGGGATGAGGAACCTGGGCACTGAACAGCTTTTTTGGCAGCCTGGAACCCTCCATCAGATACAGATCAGGAACTGCTTCAGGTGACTGGCTGAAATGTCAGGGGTTGAGTCACACCACGGAGCTCCCCACCTGCAGCCTGGCAGTGGCCAAGGCCAAAAGGAGAGCTCAGCTGCTCTGAGAACGCTGGGAAAGGGCCATGCAGCCAGGCTGGTGCTAGAATAAGCTCAGTGGTTGGGGTGGAACATGAGATCAGGGCCATGAACTCAAAAGTCAGGTTTTGGGTCATTATTTACAGTCTACCAGATTCTGACATCCACTGCATGCAGCGTGCTACAGCTTTGTACCAGGCATTTGGTACATCCCCGATGCCCCATCCTTGGAAACATCCAAGGCCAGGCTGGATGGGGCTCTGACCAACCTGATCTAGTGGGAGGTGTCCCAACTCATTGCAGGGGGTTGGACTGGAGTCCTTGAAAAGCCCCTGCCAACCCAAACTGTTCTGTGATTCTGTGGTCTATCCCCACACTATCAGTAGTAAATAATGGTTTGACAGGGGAGGCATCTCAGAATTTTAATGTACTTCATTCCACAGAAAAATAATTTTCTAAAGTTCAGATTTTACCCATCCTAATAGCTCTGATCCCAGATTCTATCCATGGCTTGAGGCAGAAACAACCTCCCGACTTGAGCCCAAACTTTGCACAGGGGAGTACGTTCAGGAGAGCATGAGGAAGTGGGATATTGGGGAGGGTGGGTACCCAGCCTTTGGGTGCCTGTGCTGTGCTCTGCAGTTTTGCACCTGTACTTGTGCAGCATGCTCCTCAGGTCTATGGATGGGACACAGAAATGTGGTCTAGTGGAAGGTGTCCCTGTCCACGGCACGGCGTGGAACAAGGTGGGCTTCAAGGTCCCTTCCAACCCCACACATTCCCTGGTTCTATGACAGGGGACCACCTGCAGTATCAAACCAAATCAAAGAATCTCCTGATACACAAAAACCCGGCTCCTGCTTTCTCTGAGAAGCAGGCTGAGGGATGAGAGCAAGTTCACTGCATCTTCAGCAACCTCATGGAGAGGCCCATTCCAGCAGTGACACCCCTGTTGCTCTGGCTGCCTCCAGAAGCTGTGCCAAATAACTGCACCAGTGCCCAAACCACACGGTGAACAAGGGAAGAGCAGGGAAGGAAAGGCATAAAGGAAGTAAAAAGAGAACATCTCTATATGGTTAGAGCCCCAAGCTGCTTATCCTCCATCACACGTGCAGGGACGGGAGTCACTGACACTCCCTGGGGAGTCACAGTGAAATCCTCCTCCGAAGCCAGTGATTTAGACTGGAATTACACAGGTGGTAGCAACATACCACAAATTCCTTGGGTTTGGTTGGTTCTCAAGTCATTCCCAGGGAACCTATTTTTAGACCTGCAACTGCATTTTTCCATGGTACTCCATGACCCTTCCTCCCACCCCAGTGCTGGGCAGAGCAGGAAAAGGCTGAAGCCAGAGACCAGCCCTCAAACAACCAAGACCTGAGCAAGGGGCACACCTACTTTGCAGTACAAGAGTCATGGGTCTCCACTGTGGTGTCTGGAAGCTGTTCTGAGAGAAAACAGCAGCACTGAGCCCTGGAGCACACACTTCTGCCCAGAGCACCAGGACTCAGGGTTTCTGATCTCCAAAACATAATGCAACAGGTGGTGACAGAGGCAGGACACCCCAGTGAAGGCACACAGCACCTGAACCTCACCCCTTCTTTAGAAAAGGCATTAATGAACAAATACTGGTGTTTGTGTAGCTGCATCCAATAGCTGCCACAGTGAGTTCTTGGTTCATATCCATACTTGTCCTTTCCCTGACTTCAAACTACTCCATACTCAGTATCTACTCCCTACTCTACTCCATACTCAGCCTACTCCATATTCTACTTCCTTACAATCTCTCCAGGATCCTATTTGCAGACTGATACTTGCTGTTAGAGAAGTAGTCATAAACGTTCTACTTTTTGCTCACCACAACCTCAAAATGCTTTTCTCCAAATTAGTAATATTTGTTGCTGTTCTAGCAAGTGTAGATTCACTGAATCTCGCGGTTTTATTATTATTTTCAAGGTGATTTAGAAGTTTCTGGAGTCTGGTGAATGTACTTTTATTAAAAAGAGCAGATCTTTAATTTTTTACAGGTGAGAAACTTTAACCTGGTGTCAGAAGAGCCTCCTGAAAATGAGTTGTTTCATGCTCAATCCAACAACTAGTGTTCCAGTAAATACAACTTCTCAATGCTCTGCCATCTCTTAAGTTCTCCCTCCCTTGTTTAAATTACGTTGTCTTTTGCTTCGCACTCTAGATTTTGCAAATCCCTTTTCAAGACCTGAAAAAAATCTCTACTTATAAATAACCACAGAAGAGGGGGAAAACATTGTAGTGTAAAATACTCTTAAAAGGAAAACAAAAAGCCCAATGGTTCTATCTCATGTATCTTGTACTAGAACTAAATGTTTATAAAGAGGGATTTTTTTCCTCCCTGGCAACAGCTATATAAATAATAAATACACTGCTAGAGAAAATATGTGACGTACAAGACATGCGCTCAACACTGAAGAAACATTTGGATACAGCACAGTGAGGAACCTGCAGAACAATCTAACACCATAAAAATTCTGAACTTTCAGCTTGCTGTCAGTGCTCAAATCTCTCAAAGTAAAACTTGGGTGAGTTTTCCTCTGAGATCTGATCAGATGGTGCTTACAAGCTCCATTAACTGATTAGTTAATAACAGGAATGAAAAACATCTCACAGGTTAACAGAGGTTATCAGGCAGCAACACAGAAATGAGGACACAAAGCCTTTCCCCTCCTCCTGCTTCCTGCAACCCCACAGTTCAGGTTTTGGCTCAGAGATGCTTAGATTCTTACTTTGCTTTTTTTTTTTTTCTTTTTTTTGGTTATTCTAAGTACCCTGGTGCTAATGCAGAGGACCTGGTGTGATGTCTGTGTTTGGGACAGTAAGGAATTCGGTGTGCCTGGCTCTTGGTGTCCAGGCTGGGCATCAAAACCTCTCCAGACTGACAGGTTCACTGCCAGAGCTTGCTGCCTTCAGTTTCTGCGCAACAGCTCCCTGTCTCACTGATCTTCACAGAGATTAAAGCTCTGCTTTCACAATCACCAATGCCACATTTGGGCAATTCCTGATCTCACAGAAAACACATCTAGCCCAGGTAGGGTGTGAACACAAAGCCCTGCTTCTGCTGAATCAGAGCAAGAGTGTGACCACCAGAGGGAAAACAATAGCTGCTCTGGCTTAATACCTGCCAGGAGGAGTCTGTCATGCTGACAATTTCAAATAGCTGTGGATTAGCAGCCTGAGATTACACCTGATCTGTCCTGCAAATCCTATGGCTCCAGCATTTTGACCAAGCATCACTAACTCTACAGCTGGACTTGTTCTCAAAAAGCACCCTCAAATAAGTCCAAAAATGTCACCTTTTGATCTTAACTGACTTCCATGGGAAATACTTATCCAGTATAAAACTAAAACCAACAACCACATGTGTAATTCAAGCTTAACTCATGCTCCAACCCACCTGTTGAATTCAGTTTTTCATGCAAATGTACCAAAGTCAGCAAAGACATGACCAGCACTAGGTTCCTTGTAGCTGTTTCCAGAAGAGGGGAAGTGCATCCCCGTTACTAAACCCTTAGCTCTGAGCTTTCTGAAGGATTAATTTCCCCTCTGATCCCCCTCAGCATCCCCCTGCAGCACCCCAGTCGGACAGCACAGACTTTGGCAGGTGGAGAGGCCAGACAGAGCCCTGCCCAGCTTAACAGCATCACACCAGATGGAAAACGTCTGGATTTACAGACAGAGGAAGAGCTTAATAGAAATACTCTCACAATGAGGTGAGACTTCCCTGACTTTAGGAGCTTCAAGATGTAATATTTTTTATACATAGAATGCTACACAATATCCATCCCATCTTCATTACATCCCATCACACATCACACTAGCAGTGTAATGGAACTGCTTATATCTAACCCAGAAAGGAATGCGACAGGTAAGTCTATCTCTGTCAAGCCTCTGTACCATCTCCCTCTCTCTCACATACAGTTGTTTAGGATTAAGGTTTAACAGCCTTCTTTCTGGACCAAGGAACCACAGAATCCGTTCTCTTCATCTCCTGCCAGACACAGCACTCCAGTCATCATCCCCTCAAACTGCAGTTGGGAACCCACTCTGTAAAACACCAAATGCTTTCCAATGGGCGTGGAGTCCAGCAGCACCAAAAACTCCGGGGTGCAGAGCAGCACACACGTGCTGGTGTCGTGGCAGCTGCCTGTTTAAAAGCCATGAAAGGAGAAATGGGGCCTGAATCTTCAAGTGTTTCAGCTTCAAGGTTTAATCCATCAAGCGCTTAGGAGAATGGCCGTGCTACTGTAAGCAGTACAGACGCCTCTGCGAGGCTGGGACAGCTGCAGGGTGTTTAAAACGCTCCACCCAGTGGTAGAAAGCTACACCTGCCTGTAGGAGCAAATCCTGCATAGTTTTACAAGGCCAATAAACCCCACACATGCTTTCTTTCCCCACACGTTTCAAAAAAAAGAAAGAAATCAACATTTTTATTATACTGCATAATAGAGACTATTCACATAAAGAATACAACTGAGCCTAAAAAGGTAAAAAAAAAAAAAAAAGAATTCACATGGTACACTCTAAGTGTGTGATTATCCCTCTAAAATCTAATACATTTCTTATCTCCTTATTTCTTATGTCTTTCCAGGACGCTTAAATTCTCCTAATCCCAACTGCTCTCAGCAGAGATGCCTTAATTTCCCAGAGGCAGAAACACAGTTCTACCATTGTTAAATCCAGGAAATCAGAGAACATAGTTGGGAATTAGTACAAGGATCAGGTATTACTGTTGTTATTCTGTAATAAATGATAGCTTTGGACTGAGCAAAGACCAGCTCAGTCCAAAGCCTAAAGGCTTGGCACCCCTATGTATTCTGGAAGATTGGCTCAGGAGTCAAGTATCAATGCTCGTGCTTATCTTCAATAATAATTCTGTAAGAAAAAGCCAGTATTTTGAATCCCTGCCCCTAGCAGTGGGGTCGGAAGTAGATGTTCTTTGATGTCCCTTCCAACCGAAACCGTTCTGTGATTCTGTGATTCTACATTCTGAAGCACAGCAAACTCTGTTTGTGCAGGGCCCTGCACAGGGCCTGGTTTTGCCCTTCTGGGAATGCCATGCTCTAGGCAAGTGAAATCAGGAACTAGAGAAGAGGAATGCAGAGTGATTGTCAATGGTCTCAACCACTCAACAGTTTAATCGGTACAAAGTAGGGTTAGACGGGATATTGGGAAGGAATTGCTGTCTGTGAGGGTGGGGAGGCTCTGGAACAGGGTGCCCAGAGCAGCTGTGGCTGCCCCTGGATCCCTGGCAGTGTCCAAGGCCACATTGGAACAATCTTGTCTAGTGGAAGGTGTCCCTGCCCTTGGCAGGGGGTGGGACAGTCTCCAAGGTCCCTTCTAACCCAAACCATTCCATGATTCCATGAACACATCGTCTGAGCTGGCTGACCTCAGCTGGGTGTTGTGGAAGAAGCTACAGGCGTTAGAACTGCACTACCTGAAGTCCCAGTAACTTAACGGGAAAGGACTTTTCACTGCTTCCCTTAGCGTGACGAAGCCCCTCATCAGAGGCCCTCACAGGAAATGAACAGGATAAAAACAGAACGATATGGGAATAAGCAGTTGGCTCACACTGCAAAGAAAGGTTACTGGCAGGAGGATGTACAATCATCTGTGCTGATAACACGTTTGTCAAAGTATCTGGAAGTTGTAGCTTATACATAAAAAGTTCTCTGGAAAATGAGGTGGACATCGCAATGGATTTTGCAGAAAACACACAATTATTAAGGATGACCAAATACAGGTCTCATGGCTAGAATTACACACAAATCTCAAAAATTTGAGTGATAAAAAGGGAAAACGAAACATTATGTGCAAAATAAAGTGCATGAAGGGGATTTACTGTAAACACACAGTGATGAGCTCAGAAAGAACTGTTATTACATGGAGATGAGATCCTGGAAAAACTTCATCTGGTTCTCTGAAAATAGAATTCAGTGATCATCCACAGTCAAGAACTGCCCACAGATTCCTTCATGAGGGCAAGAGGAGGGGTTGCACCCATCCATGATCTCTGTGACCAGTGACCGGACCTGAGGGAACGACGTGAAGTTCTGTAAGGGCAGGTTTGGGTTGGAGATCAGGGAAAGGTTCTTCCCCCAGAGGGTGCTGGGCACTGCCCAGGCTCCCCAGGGAATGGGCACGGCCCCGAGGCTGCCAGAGCTCCAGGAGCGTTTGGACAGCGCTGCCAGGGATGCCCAGGGTGGGATTTTGGGGTGTGTGTGCAGGACCAGGAGTTGGACTCTGTGATCCTTGTGGGTCCCTTTCAGCTAAGATTATTCCATGCTTCTATGATTCTAAGAAGGAAGAGGGAATTAGTTACTGGTTATTACAGAAGGCACTACTGGTTATTAAAGAAAAAAAATCCTCCTGCAAAGGATGTGGTAAAATCAATGTGGCAACCGTATTTTGAGCAGTGAAATCCCAGTAATCCTAATTTACTAAGATAAGACTAGAAAAACAGATCCTGTATTAGATGAACATCTGTTTTGCTGCCCTACAGCAGGTGGGTTGGTTGGAGTTTTTTTTAATCCATATAAACAGTGCAAAATATCTCTACAGTTGTTAGAGACACTGCACCCATGAAAACCCCTGGGAAGGTGACCACCATACTTCAATTGTTATCCACCAGCTGTAGCAACACTTGCCTTGACCTGAATTTCCTGCTAAACTAGGCAGACACGTTTGAGTAACTGCCTGGCTTTCACAATCATCTCATGCCAGCAGAGTGGCAAGAAGCTGTTGTAGATAAGGAATATTTTGACAGTGGACAGAGGATGAGAAAGAGTAAAGGCTGAAGTCTCTGCTCCTGTTCCAGTGCTAGGGAGAGGTGTGTGCTGTGCCTGACAGGGCTCTCTCCAGCAAGTACCTGATGCAGACACGCACATCAGAGCAAGCTGCAAGCTGCTCACAGCAGCCTAAAGGACTCCGGTGAGCACAAAGCCCTCATCTCACCCTGATGTCATGTTGGTTCTGTCAAATGATTCAGAATTCAAACTCCACTGCCTCTGAGAGGCCAGGCAGCTTCCTCAGAGCTGTGCCTCCCAAACTGGCCAAGAACAGCCCCACAGCAACAGACCCAAGAAATATGGGTGATGCTATCAGAGGAAGTTAAGGGATGAGATGCTGAATGCATGCAGTCACCATGTGGCAACACAGCCAGATGCAGCCACACCCCTTCTTGGAGGGCTGGCAGATTTGCTGGAGTTCTCTAGAAACTACCTAATAAGCACCAGTTACTTACTCCTCAACCAGGAAAAACACTCTCTCCAAAACCCAACACTGGTTTCCCAAAAGTAACAATTCTCACAGTGATTTACTTTTACAATAAACTAACAAACAGAACACCAAGCCCTTTTGCTTTTTGTGCTGTATTTATTATTCTTTTGGGAGGCACAATGTAAGTTTCAGCTTCTGTTCATTTTCTTTTCCCTTGCAGAACAGCAGGGTACAGGTTAATAGCCACCAATCTATAATCAATATATACTTCAGAAAGTCTGTGATTACATTTTCACATTTCCTGATAATAAAAGAGGCACATGTGCCAGACAGTGTCAGTAGCTGAAATAAGTTTAAACAATACTTGCTTAAAAAGCTGCACTGGCTGCTATTTTAAGGCAGGTTTGGTGAAAGTTTGACAGGCAATTTCCTCAGGAAATGAAAATAATTTTGCCTACAGAAATACATTGATTGAAAAGAGGCTTTTACAAAATACTTCATCAGTGTGAAATTATATTGATGCTGCACTTCCTTTGGTTAGAAAGACATCAATGAATCTTTTTGTTCAGAATTCTGACTTCTCAGCTGTTCCTTTACCTTGCAGGAAAGGCACGCAGCGATGCTCTGTTGCCAGAGGAGGCAGGTTTCTCAGGGAATCAGCAGTTCAGGCCAGGCTGCAGTGCCCAGGATCCATCAGGCTGTGTTCTCGATGACCACAGCAATGCCTTGCCCGCCGCCGATGCACGCTGACCCAACCGCGTACTTCCCACCACGGCGCCTGCTCAGGAACAGCAACAGGGAAGACTGGTTACCTGCATGAAACCACAGCAGCTCTTGTCCAGACTTTATGAAAGGAAAACAGCTATCAGCTGGGTGTTACTGAAGATGACGTTTCCAAATGTGTATGTTGTTCTTTTTCTGGCAAAATACCATGAAGTCTCAACTGATGTTGAAATATTTCTGAACAGTGACTTTAGAGCTCATCTGCTTCCACCCCCTGCCACAGGCAGGAACCTCTTCCACTAGACCCCACCTGAACTTTTCTAAAGTAGTTTTTAAACTACCTGAACACTGCTGTGGTAGTTTTTAAAAACTAAGTTTCCTACAGCCACACTCCAAGAAACTGTTTTCTGGAAGGGGCAAATGACCTGTGAGGCTTCATGGCTGAGCACTAAGACATGGTTGCAAGTACAAGCAGAGACACAGTGATCTCTACCCTGAGGGGGAAAAAAAACAGGAAAATTCAGATTTAAATGGTGCTAAGCATATTAAGCAAGCCAAAAGAGCCACAATTTCTGAAAATGGACTAAAGGAGAGAGAAGATTATAACAAATGCATTTAAAGTATCCCTTTCCAGTAGCTAAAGGGGACCGGAGAGGGACTTGGAACAAGGGCCTGGAGGGACAACACAAGGGAGAATGGCCTCCCACTTCCAGAGGGAAGGGTTAGATGGGATATTTGGAAGGAATTCTTGGCTGTGAGGGAGACCCTGGGAAGGCCCTGGCACAGGTTGCCCAGAGAAGTTCTGACTGCCCCATCCCTGGCAGTGTCCAAAGCCAGGCTGGATGGGGTTTGGAGCAACCTGGGATAGTGGAAGGTGTCCCTGCACACGGCAGGGGTGGAACAAGATGGTCTTTAGAGGTCCCTTCCAACCTGGACCACCCTAGGACTCTATGATTCTATGAAATGCACCGTGTTAAGAAGAGAACAGACTTTGCTCAAAAGCCACTTCAAAAAAAATGAAACCTTTTGTGAGCTTGGGTCAGATCTAGATGAACTAAAGAATGCTGTAATGACAAGAGGATGGAGTGTGAGGCAAGTGCAGGACCTGCACTGCAGCACAAAGGGGGCAAATTCATACAGAAAGCAGCACACTGCAGTGAGGAGAGTTTTAAGCCAGTTGACTGGAAGAGTTTAGTCACATGGTGTCCATGCTCAAAGTGTCTGCAGGCATAAATCCATCAGCAATGCACCCACCCTGAGCAGCTCCTGTCTGTGTGCATACCTCAACTCATGCACCAGGTGAGCTGTGATCCGTGACCCCGAGGCCCCCAGAGGGTGGCCGATGGCAATGGCACCTCCATTGACGTTGGTCTTCTCAGGGTCAAGGCCCAACACTTTCTCCACAGCCAGATACTGAGGTGCAAATGCCTCGTTTACCTAAAGCACCAGAGAAAAGACAGAACTTTTATATCAGCTTTCAGCAGTATGTGTGCAAACAAGATAAAATGAGGTGAACTGCTCCTCCAGGTCCTTTTCAGAAAAATATTAAGCACTGTGTTTATAGAAGCATGCTCAGCCAACACACAACTGTCAATCCAACCCAACTAAATTAAAATACTAAGCAAGCACGAGGTGTATTTTATAAAAAAACGGTACAGTATGTTCTGAGGCAGCATGCCCATGAAGAGCCTGCTGCCCTGACAGAAAAAGACCCTGCTCACAAGTATGACTAATTGAAAGCATGAGCAGTCCAGCCAACAGAGTAAAACGTCATGTCACATGTGGATATTTCTGTTTCGTGGAATGCGATCACACCATTTCCAGTTTCCAAGTGCCTGAGATTTCTGTAGTGACTGCGCAGCAGAAACTGGAGAGACAGAGGTCAGGCAGGCTCCTGACAGGCAGGAACACCTACAGGTATGAGTGGAATCGTTCTGCTGAAAGGATCAGGGGTAAAACCACCGCTGCTGTAAAAACTTCTCACCTCTACCAAATCCATATCCTTCAGAGTCAGTCCTGCTTTCTTCAAAACCTCTGTGATTGCAGGTACAGGGCCTGTTTGAAAATCGTATGCACAATTAATTAAATAAAAAAAATTAATACATGAAGTCTTAGAAACTTGTTTTACATAGGATAAATTCGGAAAGCCTCATGAGATCCCCTCCCATGAGCCTCTGTGCAGCCAACAAATTCTGGATATGCCACTCACCTGCTTTATCAGGTGGTAAGAGAACTCCTAAATCTCAAAACTACTTGGTTCCCTTGTCAACATCCATCCAGGGAAAGCTAAGTGTCACTACAGCTGCACACAGAGCTTTCAAGTCAAGAGAAGTGACAGTCTCCAGGGAAATAAAACAACTTCACAGTGGTTTTGAGGTATTCTCCCTCCCAGTACTCTTGGTTCCACTTACTCTTTCCTCACAATTTGCAGCCTCTAGGTAAACAAAAATTTAAAAACAGGCTGCTCTAGAGTTTGCTGGTCACGTGCTTAGTTATGGGTATTGTTTTGGTGTTCTTAAAATACCAAAAAATCTTCTAGTAAACAGCCTAACATTTAATTAATTTATTCCAAACAGTCAGACTCAGGTCTTGGACAACTGAAGAAAGCAAGATTTTGGGTTAAGAGTTTGGCAACAAAACGGTCCTCTGGAAGAAAGCTGCCTTCTATAACCAAATATAATCTACTAAGGGAAATTAATCCAAACACAGCTACCTAAGGAAATACACACTCAAAGAGTTTTGAAAGGGTTAACTAGGTATGTGCTTGTAGGAGAAAAATACTGAGATGTTAGGTGGTGGCTGATCATTCAATTCTAGAACACGAACAATCCTAAATGCTATCACACTGCCAAAAAATGGTGTTGAAAACACAGAGCTCAAAGCATAAAAACACAAAAATAAGTAAATTACCAAAGAGACAGGAAAATTAAAAGAAGAAAGGGCCCAGTTCAGAGCTCAGTGGAGTATCAGGGAGCCCCAAGCAGCTTAACACTAGACTCTAACTGCATCTCATTAGGGAAGGATTTTAGTATGCCTGTTACGAATGAGAGTAATGGGAGGGTCTCATGTGGACAATACAAAGACCCCTAATGACAGCCAAGTAAACATTTTCCCTTTTCTCTCTTCTTTTAAATAATGAATTCTCTCACTGAACACTGTGAGACAGGACTCCCTATCAGTATGTGAGAGGACAGTGGCTCAGACTGAGCTCCTGTTTGTCAGATCTGCTGCTGTGACATCAATTAATCTCATCTGGTCTCTTCGAGCTGCTGGGGACAAGCTGTGGTGTGAAGGAGTTTGGATATTAAGTGTTCCTCCATATGATTTATGAAGTTTTTAAACAAGCTAGAAGAGTTGCCTGACCTAGAGAGAATGGGCTGGTTTAGGAAACACAATGCCAGCACAAAGACTAGCGAAAGAAACCCTCCCTCCACGTCTGCTTTGAAGGCTGTGTCCGTCAGACAGTCTGACCAGGAAAACAAATCTGACAATGCCTCATTTGCATTTCTACTGACACACAGAAACAGCCAACAACAGCTCCTCTGAACAGAACGACAGAGTGGAAAAGCAATGCTGGGATACAATGCTGTCTGCAAACTAAAGCAAAGGGAAAAATCCTGGGGTGTCTGGATTGGCTTTGAGGGATTGTTTGCACTAAGAGAAACTTGATGAGGAAGCAGAAAATACGGGACTAAAGCAACCAAGAAAGGATTTGGTTTACCAAGTAATACCTGAACAGATGCATATCGTGGGATCCAAGACACTTGAGCCACTGAGTAACTGCTGAAAGGTGTTCACATAGCCACTACTCTATCAGCAAGAGGTGAGGAAGGCAACTCATAGCTGCTCACATAAATGCCTCATAAAATGCCTGACATTTTATCATGGGATTTAGAGCTTACAGGAAACCAAAGTGAATTTTAGGAGAAAATGGTTTAAAAGAAAAGTCCGAGTGTTTGTTTTCTTTACTAAAAGAGAGAGTAAAGAAAGGGAAGAAAGAAGAGGCTGGGGGACTACGCTCAGTGCCGTTACTATGGGTCAGACACTGCACACACACTTCCAGCCAAACTGAGGACCAGATCTGCCCCTCTGCACAACAGGGATGGACTGACACAGTGGGATGGACAGTAGGATACACAAACACCTTCAGAGCCACCAGCCTGAGCACACTGCAGCACCCTTTTCTTTCCTTTAGAATACCCATGACAAGAACATTTTCATGCTGCCTGATGCTGTAAAATTATGTGCTTCACTGCAACTTACCAATGCCCATGATGGAAGGGTCACAGCCAGCTGAGTGATAAGCTACTACTCTTGCCAGAGGAGTAAGACTGTGCTTTTTAAGTGCTGATTCACTGGCAATGATGACTGCACCAGCTCCATCACACACACCCTGGCAGTAAGAGAGAGAAGCATTCTTAGTGAGAAAATACAAAGAAACAAAAAAATCCTCACACTCTTTAAACTAAACTCCCAAAAAAGGGCTTGAGTCTAAGATACTGTAATTAACATTTAACAATGTTTATTCAAAACAACAAAAGACAATCTTTCGCTATTCTGAGGATGCAGAAGGAAAGTTAAATATAGATAAATGTTTAATGAATTCCAATGTGTTAGAAAAGAAAAATGAGTCTTCCCTGCATTGGAAATATGATTCTGCACACTTGCAAGAACACTATTACTAATGGATAATGTATGTGCTATTAATAATAAAAGATACTTTACAGACACCCACACTTACTGTGGCTATGAACTATTTTAGGCATGAATTCAGACTTCTATGATCACAGCACTCCATCTGGCCCAAAGAACTTTAACCAATTAATTAAGATAATGACGGTAAGAGGAACAGTCCATAATGACATGCTGCTAAGCACTGAATTCTACTCTGAATAAGAGCAGAATGTGGTTTGGGAGAAAGGAGACAGTAGCTGTGGCACAAAGATGAGCAGCAGCAGTATGGCCACTGACAAAATGCAGGTTTAAAGCAAATGTTCAGTAACCACTGCCCCCCAAAAGAAAGGAGAGTGGCCACACAGCCACTACAGCCACCAACTGCACAACTCAAGGCTGATGAAGAAGTGTCAATGCCTCGCTGCAAGATCAGTGGCAATCCACAGAATCAAATTTTAGGACTTAGGAGCTCACTGAAGGATCCCCTGGCATCCCAGGGTTTGAAGAGTCAGCCAGAAGCACTCAGCTGAAGAATTAGAAGTCATTTTCGCCGGAGACACCACTGACAGCCAAGTTGGTGAGAGATAAAAACAGTGGCAATAACTCTGGAGAACCACAGAGGGGACACCTGCGCAACCCAAGGGTCTGATGTACTCACCGAAGCATTCCCAGCCGTGACTGTTCCATCCTTTTTAAAGACACACGGGAGTTTTGCCAGTTGTTCCATAGTAGTCTGGGGTTTTGGGTGCTCGTCCTTTTCCATGCTTTCTTTACCCTTTTTTGTCTTCACTTCAATTGGTGCCATCTCAGCTTTAAAGTAGCCAGCATCATTAGCTGCAACCACAAAAAGGAAAATAAAAGGACTCAATAAAAACATCAAGATGATTGCTCATCTTGACCAACAATCATATTTTCATGTGCACACAACATTTTAACCAAAAGTCCAGGGACAGCAATACTTATGCTTTATGTTTTTTAAATAAATTGGTTTGGGTTTTATTGCTGGGGTTTTCTTGGTTTTTTTGATTTTTCAATAAATTGGGCAAAAACCATAGAAGTACACTTTCACACTTCTCCAAAGAAAGTCTCACATATTGAAATTTTATTTCAGGTTTAAACAGCTGAACCCTTTTCGGTTTGGGATTTTTGGCTTTTTTTTATAAACCACTAGGTTTATTTTTAGTACGTATTCCCTTTTACTGCTGTTTTATTTTACAGCTCTGTCATTTCTCAGATGGTCAAGATGTAAATCTCACTCAGGAAAGTGGAAAAAACCTCTTGAGCCACATTGTTTCTGTTGACAAGATACTGTACATTCATCAAAATCCTATTCAAGGTGCTCCTCTAAGGGGTCTCACTGTCAAGCCAGATCTCGGAATGGGATTCAGCTGCCTAAACAACCTGAGACAATTCAAGACATTGTAGGTATCTAAGATGCCCAAAAAAGCATCTGGCCATATCACCTAATATAACATTAGACAGAGGTTTAAAACTAAGACACTGAAATTGTCCGATCTGATGTTGTTTAGCTACCTCTGGGCTTCTCAATAAATTCCTCAAAACCTTTTTCTTTCCTGATTACACACAGGGCTCTCTCTTTACTGTGGGATAAGACGATCTGGTCCTAAAGGCAGAAATAAAAACAGCAAGGTAAAATCCTAGAAAACAAGAAAGTTTCTAGCAAAGGCTCCAGGAATGGCAGGAGCTAGGTAACAAGAGGAACAAGCAGGAAAGGCAATAAACGATGAAAAAAGGTTACAAAAAGCACTTCTACACCCATTGGAAAAAAACCAAAATCTTCCTGCAGGAGTGCATCTGTTAAAATGCACCATCATTAGAATCTAAAACCATGCTTAGATCTTTCCTTCTTATGTTCACCTTTGGCTTGCCACTATGTTGAGTGCCACGATGGCCACTGCACATTCTACTGGTTTTTGGCATAAACTTTACAGTAACTGAATCACAGAAACCCAGGATGGTTTGGGTTGGAAGGGACATGAAAGACCATCTTGTTTCAACCCCCCCAGCCATGGGCAGGGAGACCTTCCACTATCCCAGGTTCCCCCAAGCTCCATCCAACCTGGCCTTGGACACTGCCAGGGATCCAGGGGCAGTCACAGCTGCTCTGGGCACCCTGGGCCAGGGCCTGCCCACCCTCACAGACAGCAATTCCTTCCCAGTATCCCATCCAGCCCTGCCCTCTGGCACTGGGAAGCCATTCCCTGGG
>NW_024581096.1:320870-352928 GCF_017639235.1 Corvus kubaryi | reverse complement strand
CATCTCGGTGGCCTCCTCTGGACTGGCTGCAGCAGCTCCAGGTCCTTCTTATGATGGAGGCCCCAGAGCTGAACACCTCTGAATTAAGGCTGTGGGCATGTAAACCACGCAGAGAACAGTTTAAAACACAGCTCCTAAACAAACATTCCCTCTTCAGATCCCATGTGCTCCAGCTGCTCAAGCGTTCAAGAACAACGTTCAAATTGCAAAAGAAAGAAAAAGGATTTAGATTAATTACAGCACAGGCTGGCACACAAGAAGCATGTGGTCACTGTGGAAGACTGTTCTGCCATGCAGTGGAAAGAAAGGAGGGCAGTCAGGCATGCCTGGGACAATGCTGCATCCCACCAACGGGGCACCAACAAATGACATTCACCAACATGAATCCTGCTCAGGCAGGAGGTGACCCGTGACTGGCCAATGGTGTTTGCTGCCTCATGCTATGGAATGTCCCTGAGGAAAGCACAGGAAAGCAGTGCAAAGGGGCTCCCACTTAACCTGCTGAGGGGTACAACACCTGACTCAGTATACTTTCAAAGTCAAACCCCCTAAGAGTGGGTTATTTCTACCATGGGGCCAACGAAATCACGAATTACAGTATGCGTACAGAAGGACAAATTACACCAAGAGCCAGAGAAAACCTGAGAACACTTTGAATCAATGCTAAAAACTGACTAGACTTGAAACTGGTGTCACATAAACACTTCCACTCCTCGATTTACTCACCAGCTTTGCACCTCTGCTGCGTTTTGAGCGCGTATCGGTCACAGTCCTCTCGGGAGATGCTGTATTTTGTAGCCAGGTTTTCAGCTGTCACTGCCATAGGTATTTTAACATGTGTATCTGTTAGGGCTTCCCACAACGTGTCCTCCAACTGCGTGGAACATCAGAAGAAGAAAATTAGAAAGCACAGCAATACTGTATCTATTACTGACAGCTTCTAACTGTTCAGCAGCCTCCTGGAAACTAAAGTCTCTTTGTAAAATTAATTCAGGTTACCCACAGATATTTATTGATTTATTAGAACGAACACCCTGAAAAACAGTGTGCAGGTTCTTGTGCGCTATTCTAGTTAATCTCCATTCTGCTCTAGTGTGATTCTTTCCACTCACACGTGGCCCCAAGAGCCTTGGGAAGAGCCCTAAAAAAAAGATTTTTTGTATTTCAGCATATTTCACTTCTGTATGAATTATTTATTAGAGCCCTGTGAGCAAACACACCTGTCTGGTTGCCAAGAAGGACACGGGAGGCACTGTGAGAAGGCACAGCAGCCTACTGATTCTTTAGCTCTTTCTCTACTGTCAGGTAAAATCCCCTTACTAGAGCCAAGGTTTCTGTGGCTATAACATCTCAGGGAAGAAAATACCCAACTTTTCCTTCGCTCAACCTGATAAAGGCAAGCCTGGTCAGTTCAGATGGGTTTTATTATCTCTGTCAGCAGCAAAGTTCTGCAAGATAAACCATTCATTTACCTGTCACTGTGTAATTCAGTTATCTTTATGGTAAGAACCCAGTAGCACCTACTTGGTGTATCAAGTACAACAACAACTTTGTGAAGGTGCTGTCAGTAGGACCTGAGGCTTAGGCACGGTGCCACACAAGAACAGAACCAAGCACAAATCATATTCACCATCTTCACAATGGAAATACAGCATGGGAAAAAAACCCAAAGGGCTCAAACACTGAAATATCCTAATTTTGCATTTGGTTGTCAGTTATGACCCACTGAGTAAATGGTGGCACATTATCCATTTATCCTGCTGCACATTTCCCACAGTATTCACTAAGGATTTATCTTCAGAAGAAAACGTAAAGGTAACTTACCTGTCAATGGATTTAACTTCAAGTTTCGACTTTCGAAACTGAGAGATGCTCACAGCTTGGAGGTATATGTGTTCTTTACCAGCCTGACTACCTACTGCCAGCATTACTAGCCTTGCCTTAACTGTGTGTGCCTGTATTTCACAGACATTTTGTTCCTAATACTTGCATGGGATGTACCAAGTGAACTAAATTTTGTGTTTAAGAGTTTACTGGTACGTTTAACACAGAACAGGAACTCAAATATGGTTTTGGAAAAGCTGGAAAACCGGCATGCTTAACAAAATTGCCTGTACCTACTGTTTTGATACTGTCTGAATATTAGATAAATGCTTTAAATTCCAATCGTTTTATTTGCAAGGATTTAGTGCCTACTAAACATTGCTTTGCTCAGAGAACAAAAAAAGTACCAGACCTTGAGTTCTGCTCCTAATCTGGTTCCAAACCGAACCTTTCGAACCGCGTAAGGAGCCTGGCTCATGCTTTCGGCTCCACCACACAGAACAACTTCTGAGTCATTCAGGCAAATTTCCTGTTAACACAGAAAAACAAAACAGATCCAGGATTTAGCTTGCTGTTTGAGTAAGAAAATAAGAACTGTTTTTAAAAAAGAGGTTGTCACCTACAAAGCAGCAAACCCAGAATGAATCCAAACTCAGTCATGTGTGTGTATTTATGAAGGGTTTACCCTTCCGTTAAGGTTAGGGTCTGTCTCCTTCGTGCCTTGTCCTTTTTTCTTCCTTTCAGCAAAGAATGATTGTATCCATGAGGGAAGAAGAGAATATGGGTGTGCACACATGACAGAGCAGAGGAACAAAGACATTAGGCATCTGCATGATTGTGTGGTTTGGTTCACAAATGGTTGAACTTGGTGGTTTCGAGCTCCCACTCTTCTCAAAAGGAATACAAATTAAACTTTAAAGCCTGAAGTAAGACCTTATGATTAGAAGAAAATGGGACATAATTTAAGAGACAAACGTTAGGTAGCTGCCAAAATAAGTATCCAAAACACATTAATTCATCAATGGCAAAGCACACAAAAGCTAAAAGCCCCAATTCTTAAATGCACTATCAGAGTGTTCAAAAATAGTGCTTCCTTAAAACGATTCACTGAGTTGGACTGTTGAGGTTATTTACAAACGAATGAAAGAAAATTAAATTACCCCAGAGCAGCTGTGGCTGCCCCATCCCTGGCAGTGTCCAAGGCCAGGCTGGACGGGGCTTGGAGCACCCTGGGACAGTGGAAGGTGTCCCTGCCCATGGTAGCAGGGTGGGAATGGATGAGCTTTAAGGCTCCTTCCAACCCAAGCAGCTCCATGATTCTGTGATCTTTGATTGAGATTTCTAGCTAATAACTCGTGTGTAGCAATATGTGCTGAGATGCTTCCTATAGTTACTAAACACTCCATGAACGTCTAAGCAGCGCTGGCTGCATGGATGAAATGCCATCTTTGAAAAGGACCTCACCACCACATTTTCAGTAAAAGTCGTCACATTCTCCAGCAGGTTTTTTCAGTGTGGACAAGTGTGTGTATGGCCTTTGCAAAAAGCACCAGGAAAAACAGCCAGGTGGATATTATTGCAAAATGTAACATTAGCTCTACATTTTTGACTTTTTTTCTTCTAGAGGGTCAGACCTAAAATAACTATTTAGCCAAGCAAAACCAAAAAAATCCCACAAAACGATCTGCTTGCTCAAGTATTCATAAAAGCAATGTATGAGCAAATGAAATACAAATTCCTGTACTCCTACTCAATGGTTTGG
The DNA here is from genome assembly GCF_017639235.1 of Corvus kubaryi. Lineage (NCBI taxonomy): Eukaryota > Metazoa > Chordata > Aves > Passeriformes > Corvidae > Corvus > Corvus kubaryi. The sequence goes on along the minus strand of NW_024581096.1, from coordinate 349,342 downwards.
CCAACTGCTCAAAGAGAAGTTGATTCTCTTCTATTTTAAAAGAAGTGACACTATAAATTACCAAACCCATGAGAGGTTTGGATCTTTGAACAAAAGCACACTTAAAAAGCACAGGTTGCTGCTTACACAGCTAGCCAGGTGAGAACATAAACAATGATCAAGAGATGAAAGACTTCTCAAGTCCAGTAATTACAGTCCAAACAAACAGGATTGTGGGATGCAACTACTGCAGAGCTGATCTGTATTTCACCAGCTAGCATTTGTTGCATTCCTCATATTAAACTAGAAAAATCACTACAATACTTGGATTTTAAAAACCAGCCGCACAATGGGGCACTGTGGTGGCTGAACTCCTGCAAAAAACTGTGCTGTACAATAGAAATCTCTACCAAAAATCCATGTCAAGACTCATCCCAAACACAAAGGACATGTTTCTACAAGTTAACAGCCTGATAAAAGCTACAACTAACACAGAAATACAGCTTTGTACCTGGCAGCCATTGGCAATGGACTGGAAGCCAGAGCCACAGAGTCTGTTGATGGTGAGGGCTGGGACGGACACGGGAACTCCCACACGCAAGCCAACATGTCTTGCAATGTAGATCGCATCTGAGGAGCTCTGCAGGCAGAACAGGCAAGAGGTTTTGTCATGCTCTCATTGATTTGGAAAGCAAAAAAGTCTTGATGAAAAGTCAGAATGGTGTCATTGCACCCCTGACAGAAGACAAGTGTATGTTCAGCAGAAATCCCCCCACTCACAAGAAGCACTTTGACGCAGCTCAAGAAGACACAGGATCTGAAAGTGTCACTGTCTTTATGTGCATTTTAAAGAAAGTGTAAAGTCAGCAACTTAATGTTCTCCCTTATTTTCAAAACAGCACTCACACAGCAGGCTAACACAAGGGCAGATCCTGGCCAGCGAGCTGCAATTATTTTAAGGTAAATTAATATTGCTCAGACTAATAGGGGAAGGCCTCCCAAAACCAGAGAGAACACTTACGCTCTTGGGGAACATGCCCCAAACTAAAATGTATAAGAAAGACAAAGTTCTGTGCACAGTGCTACAATACTAATGCAAGTTCAGAAAAAAAATTAAGATTAATCAAGCCACTTCTGCTAAAGAAGGGGAGTTTGAAATAGTCATACATTCATAATTAATTAAACTTAATCAAACAGTATGAGTAAACCAGAATTTAAAAAAAAAAATCTACTGGGATGAGGAAATACAATGCAAAGGAATAGAAATGTACTTTCAAAATTAAAAGAAACTTTATCAGGAGATTGCTATTTTTTATATGAAAGCACTAAAAGAGAGTTGAATGTAGCAATTCTTTCCTAGGCCACAGACAGCTCTTACAAAATTAAAAAGCTGAATAAATGAAGATGAGATGGTAGCTGTAGGAGACAGAATAATTTAAAGCTACTCTTTTGGCTGAAAATCCAAAAAAGGAATACTGCCTGTTTCTTCACTTATTGTCTTAGTTACTTGTTTCTTCCACATCCCTGAAACACACAGGGCAAAATAAAAGTCCCCACCCTTAATAATAATGGCGAAATCAGAACACAAAGGAAAAAAAGAAAGGCAGAAATGTTCTTTGCTGTCTTGCCTAGAACAAAGATCCTCATCTATATGTGTGGGTAGCTGCAGTTTTGCAATGCATACAACCTCCTCACAAGCTCTTTGGAAAAGACACGATTGTCCAAATGTCTCTGCCAATCAAGGCATGTATCCTTCCAGCTCAAAGGAAACTCATATTCACTCAAAAAAAATTCTATAGAAAACACAAGAGAAATGGACTCAAATCACAGGGTTGATAAGGAAAGGGATTTGTACGACCCAGTGAAAAAAACCACTGATCGCTGAGTCACACAGCTCAAGCCATTAAAACAGGGGAAATGTACCTGGGATTACCAACTAACTAGTTAATTGATACCTACTTTTAGGAGGTCAGCTCGTCCTTGTTTAAATACCTCTGGCACTAAAAAAAGCAAGCTAAGCCTAAGTGCCACAAATCACGCAGGACACATCCCTCAAACACAAACAGGAAACACTACACTGCAAATTGCTACTCACCCCTTTCACTTCCACCTCTTTGGCTGCCAGCCAGAGGCAGCTATCTATAGGGCCACCCCGAGGGTGCCTGAAATAGCCCCCGAGCAGCAGATTTTCCAGGCTACCAACCTGCATGACGTTACCCACAACAACGCTGTCGATGATCTCGGGAGGGACCTTGCCCGCGGCCAGCGCAGCTCGAGCAGCATGTTCCGTCAGGTCGGTGGCCGAGAAATCCTTCAGCGATCCCCCGTAAGTCCCAAAGGGAGTGCGCTTGGCTGCAACGATGAACACACCTGCAACGGGGGCAGAGATGACCCACAGTGAACACACCTGCAACGGGGGCAGAAATTATCCACAGGCGCACCACCTCACACACAGGGGAGCCCCCGGTCAGCCTCCAGTGGGTGACATCCTAAAATCACACAAAACTTTGTAAGTATAGGCAACGTGAACACAGGAAGTTCAAGATGAATGATGTAATGGTGCTTCAGACAGGGGAGGAATGAGGAATTAACGGTCAGAAAGAAAAGCTGGGAAGATTGCAGAAATACCTTCTTCCCACAGGGAGGTCTGACAAAAAAGTAAGGTTGGATACAAATGTGGACTTGGAGGAGGCTGCCATATACATCAAACATTAGTGCTAGTGCACTAAAAGCATGCCAGTAACATCTAGGAAATCCTGTAGTAGACACCTATGAAAAAATCAGATGAGGAACAGTGCTTTTAGCAAAGAGGCCATTCCCTCATGCTAAAAAAAATCAGCACGTTTTTGGCTTATATTCTGAAACAGTTTTCACAAAAGAAAAAAAAAAAACAAAAACTAAACAATAAAGCAAAACAAATCCCCATTTTTGATATGCATTTCAACTTTGATTCCTTTAGCTTGAGAGAAAAAACACTCCCTAATCAAAAAATTCATGCTCCTGACAGAAATATATATGCCACCTAAACTGCTTTGGCATGAATCTTCCAGTTTCTGAGAAGAAAATCCAGTTTTCACTAGGCAGGAGACCATGTGCAACCACATGTGTACAAATGCACGGGCCAGGAGCAGTCCATACAAATTCCAGCTTGGAATGAACCAAAGCAAACATCTCCTGGCTGCCTGTCACGGTGCCTCTCTGCGCCCACGTGCAGAAAAACAAGTCGGAGGCAGGCTGTGAACTTTCCCCCAGTTGAACAATACCGCTCACAACTCCCGTTTCCACAGCTCCCATCAAACACCCAGCTATTTTAGGTAACACTGCAGGGACATATACAGATGTAAAAACGCAGGCAAATGAAAATGCCTGCTCGTGAAGCTGCTCATGAACACTGATTTCAGGTCATCTGACTCGTATTACTTGGCTCTCTTTTGTCAGAGAGAGGGTGCTCCTCCATGTCCCATGTATTTGAATCCCAGGCTGCATGACTGCTGGAAAAGGACATTCCAAGCTGGTCAAGGTCAAGGTTCCCCACTGACAAGGACTTGAGCACAGGGTAGGGATCTAAAATGTGCAGGGAGGATGCTCAGAGTCATATCACAGAATGGTTTGGGTAGGAAGGGACTTTAAGGATCATCCAGTGCCACCTCTGCCATGGGCAGGGACACCTTCCACTGTCCCAGGTTGCTCCAAGCCCCGTCCAACCTGTCCTGGAACACTCCCAGGGATGAGGCAGCCACAGCTGCTCTGGGCAACCTGTGCCAGGGCCTCACCTCACAGCACAGAACTTCTTCCCAATGCCCAATCTAAATCTTCCCTCCTCAGCATATCTTTCCTGCAGCAAAACAGGCCTTGACATTCACATTCCTCACCCCTCTTCATGTCCACTGATTCCCTGCCTCCTCCGGATCGTGCCAACCCTAACTGATTACAAAGCTTTGCTGCAGACCAGCTTGGGGACCTGACCAAGCTACAAGAACTCCTTCTCCTCCCTTTTGGCCAGGTTGCCAGTTATCTACATTATTTGTTCAGTCATATCCACAGTGGCGTTGCCTCATGAACAGTACAGGGGCGAGGATGGAACTTTGCCCTTAAAACATTCCTTTCACAACAACATCCCTCTCTCTCTTTCACAGAGACTGCTCACTGCTGCCCACTTCCCAACAGCACCACTGGGCCAATAAACCAGGGCAGGTCACACAACAGAGGCAGCTGAACACTAACCCAGACTCAGCAGAAAATGAAGGGCTCGTTTTCACTTGGATCATTTCTGGGCCCGAGTTCACCTTCTGGCTGCTCAACAAAACAGCAACTCAAGACAGAGAGAAGGCTGGACTGAACCAGTAAGAGGAGAAGATGAAGGAGCAGCAGCACAATCTGTGTTATGCTGAATTAAACTGAACACAGACACTCCCTAAGGGTACCTAACTCCAGAGCCTGCCAAATTTTGCTTGATTGGAGAGGCACCTACAAATGCTACTCCCTCCACAGAATTTCAGGAGGGGCGACAAGGGGTGGCTGAAGCCCTGAGCAAAAAAGGACTCTTTGTCCTTTGACAACTCTTCCTAAATTTCCATTAATTAGTTCTGTCCTACATTACCACAGCAAGAGTCCAGAGTCTCTGCCATTTTCCAAGGTGATAAACACTGGATGAGAGCAGAACAATATCAAACACATAGAGATCTGAAAACTGTTGGGGCAAGAAAGCAAAGGTCACTCTGAATCCTTACCAAACACTATACTTGAGAAATCTTATAAACTGGTTTTGTTAACCCCTTGCTGCCAAACAGGAACTGAAACACTATTTAATCCTCCAACATATCTCAAATGCACTTGGTATGAAAATAATTCTTCATCAGATCCTGTTTTGAAACCCTAGAAAATCAGTAACATAAAAAAAAGAAATTTAGAAGCAAGAACAGTATATGAAAGTATTGTGGATTGAGATGAGAGAAAATTCTGCAGCAGGCACAGAAAACTAAGATGAAACAAGTATGGGCAAGGTGCTCTCTGTCCTACCCAGCTCAGCAGAACCATCAGAATTAATACAATGCTGACTACACAGGCTTTAGCACTGCAACCTCACACCATGACTGACATGTATGTTATTATTTAGGTGCAGTCTGTCAACTAGCAAAGTGCTGTCAAACAGATAAAAAGCCCTACTGCAATAAATTTCAATTTTGTTTGCATACAAGAGCAGGTCTTAAAGGGTGCGTTTACCTCATTTTTAAGAGTCACAGAATTTAAACCATGTAGAGCATAAATTAGTTCTTTGCACCAAACACTTCCAGGACCTGTTGCGACTTAAAGAGTTTATCCTGCACTGTCAGTGCTAACGCAGGCAGGGCCTGGATGTGACAACAGAAACTTCCAGTCACCGACATCTCAGGCATCACTTATAGCCACTGCATGTAAACAGAGAATCACAGAATTACAGAATCTTCTGGCTTGGAAAAGACCTCTAAGACCATCGAGTCCAACCATTCCCCCAGCACTGCCAAGGCCACCACTGACCCATGTCCCCAGGTGCCACATCCACGCGGCTTTTAAATCCTTCCAGGGATGGGGATTCCACCACTGTCGTGGGCAGCTGCGCCAGGGCTGGACAACCCTTTCCATGAAGAAACTGCTCCTCATACACAATTCAAATTCCCAGTTACATGACAGACACGCACCCCTTGCCAGGCATTTGTTGCAGCACAACTGACTCGAGCACTGCAGGGAGCCGAACACTGAATTCCTACATAAAGCAGTGCTGAAAACAGAGGCTGTGACTGACACTCTCCGACCCCCTCCCCACCCTCTGAACCCCATTCTTACCCTCTGACCACATTCCCACTCTCTGAACCCCATTCCCACCCTCTCACCCCACGCAACCAGGTGTTTTTTGGAGGTTCCTAATTACTTCCAGCTGTCTGGCCGTGCTGGACCGTGGGGAGGGATAATGGGAAATCCCCCCCGGGAAGGACGGGAACGGCTCTCGGGGGCTCTACTTTGTAATTCCTGAGGGCCCCACGAGCTGCTGCGCGTTAGGGCCCCCTACAGCGTCCGAGCCGTGACCGCCCGCCCTCAGGGTCCCCCCGGAGCCCCTCAGGGAGCCAGGGATCCGCGGTGGGACGGGAACCTCACCCCTCAGCAGCGCCATGGCCGCTCCGCGCCCGCTCCGTGCCCCGGCCGAGTGCCGCGCCCTCCCGCCTGCCCCGCACATTCGCCACGCTGGGGCGGAGGGGACGGCCAGGCACGGCCGGGAGGCGCTTTGCTTAAAGTTATTATTCTACGAGTAATTTTTAGGGGTTTTTTTAAATTTATTTTAAATGTGGGGGAGGGGGTTGGGGTTTTGGTTTTTTGGGGGTTTTTTTTGTGGTGTTGGTTTGGTTGGTTTTTTTTAATTTTGCATCTGCTAGGTTCGATTTTTCCGTGCGGTTTTGGCGAATCGGCGGCAGGGGAAGCGGGGGCCGGGCGGCGATCTCTGAGGGAAGAGGCCGCCCCGCCGCCCGCCTCACAGTTAATTACAGTGTGCGACAGTTAATTACAGATAATCGTCGAATCGTTTCCGTTGGAAAGGACCTCCCAGATCATCGAGTCCAGCCTGTCAACCGATCCCCACCTTGTCAGCAGCCCAGAGCACAGAGTGCCGTGTCCAGGCGTTCCTTGGACACCGCCAGAGAGGGGGACTCCAGACGTCCCTGGACAGTTCCAAGGCCTGACCACCTTTTCCGTGGGGAAATTCCTCCTCATGTCCAACCTGAACCTGCCCTGGCGCACCTGAAATCTATAAACCTCCTCGAGGGGGTTGTGGAGGGTCGCATCCCTGAACTCGTGCACAATCCATGGCTGACCCAGCGCTGCCCCTAATTCCAAGGTTTGGCTTCCCTGGACATGGATAGAGACGAGCAGGAGCTGCCTGCAGCTCATCGGTGTGACATCAGAAAGCCCCTGGATGCTCTCATTTTCCAACACTGCAGGCACTGAAAAAAGGGGATAGAAGGGCTAAAAAGCCTGCAATCACATATTCGTCACTAGCGGGAGGAACTGATCCCTCCGTGGGCTGCAATGAACACCTAACAGTCTCAGTGATGCAATGCCATGGATGCTGCGAGAACCGAGAGAGAGCAGGACAGATCCATGGATGGCTGGTTTACTCTGATAATACAAAATAGTTAAAAACACACGCAAATATCCTAGAATCCCAGAATGGTTTGGGGTGGAAGGGACCTTAAAGCTTTTCCAGTACCAGCCTCTGCCATGGGCAGGGACACCTTCCACTATCCCAGGTTGCTCCAACCTGGCCTTGGACACTTCCACGGATCCAGGGGCAGCCACAGCTGCTCTGGGCACCCTGGGCCAGGGCCTGCCCACCCTCACAGCCAAGAATCTGCAACCTCCAAGCTGCACCACAAAACCCACCTTCCACAGTCCTGGTGGTTGAAATAACACCTTGAAGTATGATTTATCTGTACAATTGCTCCAGTGGAACCATCCTGGCTGTCAGGCAGAAGACATGGAAGCTAGGGAAAATATTTTGTGTACAAATAAAATCTGCCATATGTCTTCATGGACACATTTAAAGTTCTGTAAATTTTCTAGAAGAAAAAATGTTATCCTGTGAAGACTCCCATTTTTCATTTAAAATAAATTTTCAACTGCTTTCCCTACATTAATTCCGATGATTTAATAAATCTATAAATCAGTGAACATACACCAGCATGCAACTTTGTCTTTAAAAAGAGCCGAGGGTTTTGCTGTATTTTCTCTCTTTGCCATTGACTCCCCTCATCTAAGTCTCATTTAAGGCTGAGGGAAGTGATTCTGCCCCTCTGCCCCGCTCAGGGGAGACCCCACCTGCAGAGCTGCCCCAGCCCTGGGGAACAACAGCACAAGGACCTGGAGCTGCTGCAGCCAGTCCAGAGGAGGCCACCGAGATGCTCCAGGGCTGGAGCCCCTCTGCTCTGCAGCCAGCCTGGGACAGCTGGGGGTGTTCAGCTGCACAAGAGAAGGCTCCAGGGAGAGCTCAGAGCCCCTGGCAGGGCCTAAAGGGGCTCCAGGAGAGCTGCAGAGGGACTGGGGCCAAGGCCTGGAGGGACAGGACGCAGGGAATGGCTTCCCGGTGCCAGAGGGCAGGGCTGGATGGGATATTGGGAAGGAACTGCTGTCTGGGAGGGTGGGCAGGCCCTGGCCCAGGGTGCCCAGAGCAGCTGGGGCTGCCCCTGGATCCCTGGCAGTGCCCAAGGCCACGCTGGACAGGGCTTGGAGCAGCCTGGGATATGGAAGGTGTCCCTGCCCATGGCAGGGGGTGGGATGGGATGGGCTTTAAGATCCCTTCCAACCCAAACCACTCTGGGTTTCTGTAATTTAAGCACATGCACAGGGGGTGGCACTTCCTCCGCTCTTCTCCACTCATTTACAATGTCTCTCCACTCATTTACAATGTCTCTCAGGGCCGTAAGATTCCACACTCGGTGAGTTTCTCATTAGCTGCCAACATTTCAGCTCCTCTGAAATCAAGTTATAACTTCTAAACCTTTCAGTGTCATAAGTAAAAGTGATTCTCCTAATTTCTGTTTATAAAGTATTTTGTAGTGTTAAAATAGAAAAGTTTCTAATAGATAGAAGTGTATTTTGAAAGGGGTTATTTTTTTGCATTGCCATTTTTGACCAAGAGCCACAATTTCTTCAAAAGTGTTTATTTCACAAATTTTTTTTATCCCCAGCTGAATATTACAGTGACTATTACAAGCATTTTCTTATAAACAAAGGTGTAGTTTACAGATTTGTTCAAAATGGAAAAATATAAGCAGTAGTATTTCATCTACAGTATTCACTCATGTATATCATTCAGCTTTGACAGCAGCTATACCTTCTGCTTAAGGTAATGACACTTCACACCACAAAAAAAAAAAATAAAAATATCCCCAAAGATTTCAATATAGTAGCACTTTTTAAATATACTTTTTTTTCTTCTAATTTCAAATTAATCTGAAAGTCTTTGCCCATTGGCATTCACAACTTGAAATAATTTGGATACTCATCAGGGTAGTATGTCCTCTGGATTGTTTTACTTAACATCTACCTTGCTAGAATTTCTTTCAGAAAAAATCAATTTATGACTGCCATATATATATGAATCAATAAAGTTTGAGGAAAAAGCTTCATGGAAGTTCATGCAATTTATTTTAATTAGGTTCTATTTATATGCAATGATAAAAAGCTAATTTTTCAGTTAATAAGTTTCCACATTTCATCCACTTACTACTGAAGATGGAGGAAAATAACCTATTGTTTCAAGTGCAGCTTTTTCATTTGTACCTTTTGCAAATCATACAGATAAAAGAGTCGTGTCCCGCAAAGATTTCTGTGTTTACGTTGCAGTTCGAGGAAAAGCAGCCACTGTGCTTAGAACATGCCCACATTTTGGTACTGTTTCACCAATACGAACAAATTCTTGTAGATCCAGTGGAATAAACTGCATGAGCAAAAAATGTTTGTAATGTAGGATTGCATAAATTCAGTCTTGAGGTCTAATGCTCTTTCTACAGTCAACTACAGCAGCTTTATCAGATAAGATAAGCAACCTCAGTTACGAAACGCCAATTTAAAAAAAAAGAAAAAGGAACTTTCTGGTGAAAATGAAACGTGGATGTTATCCTGGATGCTTCTTGTAGGTCAGCCAGCATACGCCTGAACTCATGTTTGAAGTGTTGGTTTTGTAATGCTGGTGATTTGGGCGTTTTGATGGTTTAATTTATTTTATTCCCAGTAGTGCTTTTCTGAAATATAAGCCATCATATTTGCAAAAATCACCGTGGGTCACTATTGGTTTTTTCCCCTAAGAACTTCAAAGTGTTTTTGCAGACCTCCTCAAAGTAAGATTTTATAAGTAGGCTTTTAAATCCATAGACAACTTTTTCTGTGACAGAATAATAAAAATATTCCACTGTTTTAATGCTTATTTCAGAGAAACAGTGGTTGAGCTAAACAGCTAAAGGCACAGAGTGGGAAAATGCTAAACTTAATAATATTTAAAAATAAAGACAGATCTGGAGAAGAGCCAGCTTTCTCTAAGCCATGTGTTCATTTTGCCTTTTAAATAAAGAAGTGTAAATCTGAGGAAAGAAAGGCATGCTTGAGCATAGCTATTTAACTAATTAACATTTAAATACAAATTTTAAAAACTGCTAACAGAAAAGATAGCATATATTAAAGGTATTTCATACAGAGTTCTCTTCCAGTTGGATCTCACTGGATAAACTACACGGTGACAGATCAAGATGTTAAATCCCAGTTCCCATCTATACATACTAAGAGTTTTTAAGAAAGAACATATAAATTACGATCCTGAAAGTGCCAGTGAAGGACCATTATCCCCTAGAAGACCATTAAGCACATTTTACAATGGTGATCAGCAACAAAGTCATTGCAGAAGAGGATTCTGCTGCAACCTGTCATTTCGTCTGAGTGATAAGCATAGATTTAATCAATGTGTTGGGAATTGTACTCCAAATAATTTACATCAGAAAGAGGTAGAGACCTGAACTGCCTGAAACTGCTAACCTAAGGTGAATCCTGAGCAACAGCTCTCTCTTGAAACCACCTTACAGAAAGGCTGAATATCCTTTTGAATTATTTATTTTTAAACCGTGATGACTAGTGGAGCATGGAAAGAAGGGAGAAGAGACAACTAAAAAAATTCAGTGCACTGCAAAGACATTCATTGTGAAGAGGTAGGTGAAAATAAATAAAGATATTTTGGGTGAGCGTGTGGTAGGGCTTGCTGGGCACGGACAGTAGACTGGTGGCATTGCTCTCATTGTATAGCAAGGGGAGATGAAGGCACTACTGAAGACACAGCAGAGGTGAGTGCTCAAGGACTGCAGTCTGGAGGTAGTCCTGGCTCTATACAAGCAAAAAATCTGTCATTAGATGGGTGATGGTTAAGGGGAAAAAATTTACTTTTTAGTCGGAAGTCTGTCCTTTAGTGGTAACAGCTGTTCTAAACTATAGTCTCCATTTGAAACCATGTATTTACCCACTGGCATAGACCGATATAATTCTGCACAGCACTCAACTTTCTTTTAAAATGTGCTTTTTTGGATAGTAATATACATATATAGTACATACAGGACTACTGCAGTTTGTATATACACCAATTATGTACACGATGTCTAAATCACAACACACTCCTTGCCTAAAAAAGGAAACTGCAGCAGACGGGAGTCAGTGTACCTGCAAGAAACTTCACATTCTACTTTAAACCTCTGAGCATACCTCGTGATAGATTTGCTGTTTGGATTTACACCAGCTAAAAGGAGTAAGATGGAGAGAGTGGGTTTTTCTTTGAAAGCTCTTGTCAAGATGGAACTGCGGACCACAGAAAGAACCACAAAAGCAGGTGAGTTCAGACTGATTTAAACAAGACCAAGATGGAAGTGAAAAGGACAGAATGCTGGCAGCCACACATCCTGATTGCAGTTTGGCACGTTGTGCTATGGCAGAAGTATGCCCACGCTGAGCGGTCATGGAGCAGTGCTGAGCCACAGGAACCCACCTCCTCCCCGGCTCAGCAGTCACCGAGAACTCAGCATGTGCTGGCAAGGACCAAGAAAAACCCATAGCTGGTCCCCTTCAACATCTGTGGGGTGAGGTCAGAGGGCTGGTTTAGTTTATAAGTCTGGTTAAAAAAAAACCAAAACCAAACCCTAACAGAATCTGAATTGATAGCAGTTACTCATTTAAGGTTGTTGTACACAACAAGTTTGGGTTCACTCTTAAAGAAATGGCTTACATTACTAACACACCACCTGACAGCTTTTTTTTGTGTTAGAACATTTCATCTCTTTTCTTTTAAAACTTTTTTTTTTTTTAATTTTTAAAACATTCTTCATTTATCCAAGCTGTGTATTTGTATGATTCTTAACATTTTGGATGACTACTGGACTGAATGGAGTCTTTTCCATGGACAGCTACCATTAGGACTAACCCACTGAATCTAGGTAGGGCTGGATGATTAAACTGGGTTGCCTTAGCATGATCTATGCTTGAGGTTCTGATACTGGCCATGTAATAGGTCCAAGAACCTTGACAGCCACTGGATGAAAGTTTTTGACACTTGAAAGCACAGGGAAAGCTAACAGTAGGGATCAGGATGATGCTATACAAGAAGCAGAAGGCTTAAGGCAGTCCTTTGCATCATGATTATTTCACTAGGACAAAACCTTTGCTAACATAAATTTGGTAGTGTAAGAAAGTCCAATGTAACAAAGTCCTGACAATTTATTTAAATTTCCACTAAGCAGATGCACTGAATGTATTTAGGAGGAGCAACAACTGTTCTCAAACATAGAATTTGTGACAAATTCCACATCAGTGGAAACAAGCAGCATCCCAGCCCTGTTACCTTTCTGGTGTGATAAATATGTACCTCCTGCAATTTACCTTCTGAATTCACTACTGTGGATGCAGTTACTAGCAACAACTGGAGGCAGAACTGCATGTTCTGTTATTCACACACACAAGACCACCCCCTACTAGACAAATTACATCCTTCAAGGCAGCACAAGTGTCTCAGATTTTGTTTTTGTCATAGACACCTATGAAGATCAAAATAAGCTGTCTCCCACTTTTATCCTTTTTTGTTAGTAGCTTTTGGAGATGATTATGGGCTTTGAACTATGTCAACATAAAATCAAGCAGTAAAAAATACATCTAACTTTTCAAGTATCCTTATTTCTGAGCTGCAAATTACCAAAAAAAAATCACATACAGACCAGTGTCTTTTTTAGTGTACATTTTAGCATCCATTTGTTACTGTGCACTGGTTCTTCCATAAGCCTATTTGGTCCATATTTAAAGAGCTCCTTGAATTCCTTTCATGATTTTTTCTTCCGTTGCTGGAGGTCTCTGGGTGTGAGAGGGGAGCTTAGTTCTACTTTCTTCAGACTTTATTGAGAAAATCCAAGTTGAGAGAAGCAGGGAGATGAATGGAGTCCATGGTGATGGCGGATGGGTTGAATGGGAACAGAACTGGGAACATGTGCTTGAAGTCTAACAGCAGCTGTGGAGGGTCATTCCGTTCTTGCAAGTGCTTCTGTTGGGTGTGGGAGAAGAAAACAAGTTTAGCATCAGTTGTTGCCTTTTCTTGTGGTGTTTAACACTATCAAAGGTTTGAGAATGTACATAATTTTATACATACTGCAGAAAACAGTGAGAACTATTATGTTCTCTTCTGCAGCAGCTTTCCTCTGAGCAAGTATTTACAGGAATTTCTATACAGACTATAGGAAACAGGAGAACCTGGTTACATTTTCTACAGACCACAAAGTAAGATACAAGTCCTGGAAACAAGATGACCCCCCATGCACAGCAAAACCAGGACTACATGATACCAGCAGAGCACCTTTGATTCAGCTGCTCAACCATGGAGATATGTTCTGGGGGTACCTGAACACATGCCTTTCCTTTTCCTGCCTGCTCCTTGTGAGCATTAAAAGATGTTCGGCTTTAATTTGTTTATTTGTCCTTTACTTGCCAATTTCTACCTCCTATCTCAGAAGTAACTCCATTTCACCAATGCTTTGTTGACTCCTGCAGTCCCCAGTCGTGTTGCTACTGAAGAGCTGAATTATCTGAGCTGGGGATTTGAGTGCTTATTGCCCTCTGTGATTAACAGCCTGGTTATCCCTGCAGCTGTGTGCTGTAAATGCATGCACACACATGGAGAACTGAGTTCAGGACAACCTGCAGCAGCATGCCTTTTACAAAATGCCCGAGTTAGCAGTGATTTAATACAGATGTCACTAAAACTACAGAGACATCATTCAAGCCCTCCAATTGACAGCCCTTTAAATTTACCTGTATGTTTCGTATGAAAGCTACTGTCACACGTTCTTCAAACTCATTCACAGGAGTGTAGAGATTAAGTATCTTTACAATCTGTTGAAAACAAAACAGGGTTACAGTTGTGAGAAGCCAAACTTTTCCAGAACACAAAGCACCACCAGCAGTTTGTCATTATATGTCCACAACACACCTGCCATGACCAAACTGAGAACAGAACCAGCACAAGTATCATCCTGGTGTTTCTCTTTGCCTGCTCTAAGGTATTACAAGATCTCTGGACCTGTTAAAACCACTTCTTATGGCAACGTTTGTAAATTGGGAATAGACTTAAGACAACAGATTTATACAGGGACTCCACTTGGCTGGCACATGGTGACATGGATGGCTTCTGATGTCACCTCTACAATACTTCTCTTGATGCTCCCTCACTCCTCCTCCCTTACCACCCCTCAGCTTTTCTCAAAAACGCATGTTCAGGACAGGGTGACAGAGATATATTAGAAAGGCTCTCTGAGAACCACTGGAAATCAGCTCACACATCTCACTTCTCCCTTCCTACAACAGTATCAAATTAAGGACAGGCAATCCAGCAGTAAAAAACGTGAGTTTATGTCCTCCAGGAATGGAGTCTCAAAGTTTAAGATCAGATCCAGCCAGCCTAGGTTGGCACTTCTCAACCTTCCGCCCCAAATATGAATCCTTGGTGGGCATCCTGCAGACATAGCCAGTTTAAGACCTGGCAAAAGACAACAGGTGGGTTTAAAATGTCAAGAACCCAACTTACACAACAAACTCCTTGGGTCTGGGTTTCATTTTTGCACATTTCTGGAGCTCCAGTGCCATCAGTGACACCATAAAAGAGGAGCCACTGCTGTGACCAGCTCTGAGAGGGGCCAAGACATAACATCAGTCCTGGAAACGGCAAGTTGTGCCCACTGAAGGAATGGCACACTGAGGCTGAGCACTGAAGAGCTGGCAGCAGGAGACCACCCTTTCCCACTCCTTAATTATCCACACCCTGTGCTGTAAACCCCAGGCCTGCTCCCCACCTGCTGGGTCGTGAGCGACGTGCACAAGGAGCAGATGGCCTCAGCATCCTCCGAGGTTTTCTTTTTCAGCTGCAGGAGCTGTGCTGCCTGAATCAAGGGCTCCAAAGTTTGTGCTGCTCCACTCTGCTGCAGATTCTTTCCACGCAGCCATTCCTCCAGCTGGCTTATGTTAAACCTGGATAAGCAATCAAGACAAGATGTGAGCTGAGAGATAAGAATAGCATCTCAAAAGGCCTCTTTGGGACTCAAGTTTTGTTGCAGTGTTGGTGTATGTGGCTTTTTGTGATACACACAGCATGAGGCAATCAGACTAAAGCTTAATACTCAACAACTCTGAGTAAAATTTATACTGTAAGTACTTTACAAATAGATGAACCCTGTAACAGCTGAACAATACAAGGGAGGTGCTTTTCTACAGCATTCAGATTCCTCCAAGTTTCAACAATTAAAATGAAGCTTTTAACCAGCTTTTAAATGCTAACAAGATCCTGCAAGATACCCAGGTACCTTTGAGAATATCTACATAGAAAACACTTTTGCTGTGCCCACTCTCCAGCTCAAGGGGAACACACAAAGATCCAGTGTGGGAAAGAGAGAGGGTAGCAAAAAGAAGATTTGACTAATTTACACTGAGAAATGCACTTTATTTTCCTATTTTCCACCAACTTATAACATTAACAAAACTTCCCTAAGCAGGCACAGCCATGCCCCAAGCCCCAGCCCCACCTCAGCTGCATGCCCGTGCTCCACGAGCAGACGTCCTTCCTCAGCAGGAGGTTGTTCAGGGCGACGGCATTGACCATGTAGAAGAGCTGCTTGAACACCTGCTGGATGATCTCTGGGTCCAGGCCCTGGTCACACATGATGCTGTGGAATGTGTTCAGCTGGCGAATCATTTCGTCCAAGCTGTAGGAGCTGTCACCTTCTGCCACAGCGGAGGAGTATTTCCTGTAGCCCATCGGTTTGACACTGGAAAGCCCCTGGATGCTCTCATTTTCCAACACTGCAGGCACTGAAAAAAGGGGATAGAAGGGCTAAAAAGCCTGCAATCACATATTCGTCACTAGCGGGAGGAACTGATCCCTCCGTGGGCTGCAATGAACACCTAACAGTCTCAGTGATGCAATGCCATGGATGCTGCGAGAACCGAGAGCAGGACAGATCCATGGATGGCTGGTTTACTCTGATAATACAAAATAGTTAAAAACACACGCAAATATCCTAGAATTATACAACAGTTTGGTTTGGAAGAGACCTTAAAGGCCATTTAGGTTCAACACCCCTGCCATGGGCAGGGACACTTTCCACTATTCAAGCCCTGTCCAACCCAGCCTGGGACACTTGCAGGGATGGGGCTTTCCTCAGATGAATCCTCAGGGATTTGGCTGAAGAAGTAACTCTTCTCATACCTTCTCTCACTCTCGGAAAACAAGGTTTTTATGACTCTTTTTCCTCTTCCCAATCCCTTCCTCCCTTATAATGTACATTTCCATCCATAAAAAGATTAACCACAAACCTGGTCTGGCAGCACAACCTCACCTCTTCCACTGCCTCCCCAACAGAAATAAAAGCGGTATCTTCTGTAGTGGGGGGAAAAACCCTCATCCTTATTAGTCTCTATCATGAAGGAAGATGAAAACTCTCCCAGGTCAAGCTGGCAGTGTGCAAAGGTCTGAAAAGCAGCCAGAGCAGATAATCTGGGCCAAAAAAGCCCTTGCTAAAGGGCAGCGTGCTGTGAGCTCACCGATCATGGGCTGCAGGATGCCCCCGGCAATGTTGATGAGCTGCTGGTAGATCTGGATGGAGAGGTGGCCCAGCACCTGGCGGTACTCGGTCAGGTCGAAGTTCTTCAGGCAGTGCTCGTTCTGCTTCGCCGTGTTTTGGGTCATGAAACCCTGAACAGGAAATTAAAGCACCCAGGTTTGTTATCCCACCCACTTACAGTCCATCAAAATCACTGCATTAAAACCCCCCGGCACCCTTAGAGTACAATATACCAAAACATGTTACCAAAGTACATTATAGAAAAGAACAAAACTCATAAATCACCTTTGATTTACTCAGGCATTTGTTCATAAGTTATTACTAGAGGACTACTTTTTGAAGAAAATCATTAAACTACCAGTTGTTCATTTTATCCTTACCAAGGACCTGCACATTTGTATTAACTGCAACACACAGGATTAGAAAATGACATTTCAGGCCCTCTGACACTACTTTATAGCTATGTGCTTATCCCTTTGAATTGCAACTGTTTTTATGGGAAACAAAGTATTTTAAAATTAAGATTTTTATAAAATTGGAGAAAAAAATTGTGCCTGCATGTTATGTGCTTTGACAACATTTTAAACTGTTCTGAAATTCATAAATCTCCCCAAATAACTGAAATTGTTGCCTGCCTTTTGCTGATACAGCTGAGCTCTAATCCTGCATTTGGCTGCTGCAAGCCCTCAGTTCTGGGCTCAGATATTAATACCAGTTTTAGTGGCAGAAGCCAATGCGATGTTTTAATTAACACAGATGCTTTAATTGCCTACTCATATGGTCTTATTTGGTGTGAAAATTAGAATTATGGAACTGTTTTTGTTGGTTGCTGACTAGAAAAATACAGCATGTACAAATTTGAGTTGATTTCACAATTTCCTCATTTTCCTGACTAATCGAAGAGCATCAAGCTCTTCACATGACAGGACTGCACGCGGTTTGGGATTTTCTTTTAAACCATTTCTTAAAAATAGCCTGGATTTAAAACTGGAGATAACAGTATTTTGGAAACTGCTCAGAAGTATTTCTCCCCTCTATTTTTTGCACCAAATTGCCAGTGGAATTTGCAAACAGCTGCTTCATTTAACACAGTAAATCATGGCAAACAACGTAAAATTTAAGACTGTGTTTTAGCCCAGCTGGTTTTCTGGGGAGGATTTTCTTTAAATGCAATATTATTCTCCAAACAGAAGAGGGCAAACAAGAGCATAACTGCTAGTAAGTATTCTCTAAAATATTTTTAATTTAACTTTTCATTTTAAATCTTCAAAATCCAGTGCTAAGTTTTTACACACAAATCCTTATCTTTTGAATGACCTGAATAGTTAATTTAATTGTATGAATTTTTTTTCTTAAAGTTTGAATGCTCAATATATCTAACAAAAATCAAGATTTAAAAAAAAAACCCAGCATTTGGGTCTGTTGAAAATTTTAATATGCAGAATACATAGCTGTAAGGATGGCAGTGTGTAATGTTCTAGGAGGACTGTGCTAATCCTATTTTTGTTGGAAGGGAACAGCTTTAATAAAACTTATTCCAAGCTATGAAATATTAGTTAATGAAAAGCTGTGGGACCAACTAAAACCAGGATAACAGCCTCCAAAACAGCCCACCACAGATAGAATGGGAGAGCTGGAGGTGTTCAGCTGCACAAGAGAAGGCTCCAGGGAGAGCTCAGAGCCCCTGGCAGGGCCTAAAGGGGCTCCAGGAGAGCTGCAGAGGGACTGGGGACAAGGCATGGAGGGACAGGACGCAGGGAATGGCTTCCCAGTGCCAGAGGGCAGGGCTGGATGGGATATTGGGAAGGAATTGCTGTCTGGGAGGGTGGGCAGGCCCTGGCCCAGGGTGCCCAGAGCAGCTGTGGCTGCCCCTGGATCCCTGGCAGTGTCCAAGGCCAGGCTGGATGAGGCTTGGAGCACCCTGGGACAGTGGAAGGTGTCCCTGCCCATGGCAGGGGTGGCACTGGATGAGCTCTGAGGTCCTTTCCAACCCCAGCCATTCTGTGCTTTTAGGAGCCTTCCCAGGAGCTGCCGTGCTATATCCAGATTAACCAAGGAGGGAAGTCTGAGTGGCCCCATCCCACAGTCAGGGGGAAACCCCTGGTGCCAGGAGGATGCAGGACCCTCCCTGCAGGGCTGCCCACCACCCCCCAGGCCAGGTTCTCACCTCTTCCCCGCTGTACTGCTTCAGGCAGTGCAGGAGGCGGCACGTGTTCGCCAGCCAGAACGACGTCATCTCGAAGTCATCGTGGTGCTTCTGCAGAGACAAAGTGAAAACATGTGAGATGCCCCCCTCCCTTCCAGTGGGGGGTGATGGCATCACGAAACAAAGCGATTCTGAGTTTCCCCACCCAAAATCAGGAAGTTTTCACTCTGCAGCTGGGCAGTATTAGCCATTTCTTCCCCGCAAACTTTTTTTTTGATCTCTAAATTCAAACAATTTTATTGCTAAGATCACAATTCTTGTTCTTCTAAAAAGGGAGGCTCTAAGAGCAATTTGGCTTGAAAATTGCTGTGAGAGCTGAGTGCCACACACTTGGACATGGTTATTACCATCTGATACCTCTCAACCCCGAGATAAGAGCAAATGGGCACCTGCCTTCAGCACTTTCTTAACGCCGTTGATGGTGGAGGTGAGCAAGGAGTGCACCTTCTGGTCATCATTGATGTAATCTGCGTGTCTGATGCACATGTAGAGGATGTAAGCAGGAAGGCAGGGGACAGTAGCAGACACCGCCTGGGGCTTGAGATCTAGAAGATTTGACAATTAACAAATAAAAAAATTCACAAAAAAAAGCCAAACTTAAGTTTCCCCAATTGACAGGTGAAGCAGAGAACGCCAGAGCTGGAGATGTACCCAGGCAAACCCCTCTCCCCTCAGCCCTGGGGAAAACGGTATTTTGGCTCTGCAACTTGCATCCCTCTCTGCAGCATGGACACAGAGCCAGAGGTCCAGCTGCAGGGCAGAGGGACCTGCCCTAGACCCTCAGCACAAGGGCTTGGGAGGGCAGCCCTGTCTGCACCACCCCATTTCACCTTATGGATGCACAGTAGAAACAGAGCTTCTTTACCACATAAAACCCTACCCCAGCAGCATACAAACCACCTTGGAACAGCTCCCTGAAGCTTTCAGGAATACCTCCCACAAGCTATAAATCCCCTCTCTGAACTGATGACACATTAAATCGCTCTTTCCCTCAAGATACTGAATCCTAATGGCAGCTGTGGGCATTTGGAGCCTCTAAAGGACTGTCTGATATGGGGAACTTCAATGCCCACAGCAATGGGCTAGCACTGCTCTTTGAACACTTTTGGGATCCTCACTAGGTTCCACTGGGGTTAGAGAGTGGTGGTAAATACCAATGCCTAGCCAGGGAACCCTAACTTCTGGAACAGCACTGAGTGAGGGGATGCTGCATCAATTCTGACCAGGCTGTGCAGTGCAGAGGAGCTCACAAGTTCATTATCTGTTGTCTGTTATTACCTCATAAACCGAACTCCCTTTGTTCCACTGCTGTGCCAGATCCCAGGGGTCTATCCTTCTGCCATCCTCTCCCTATCTTTCACAACGTAGGAAGCTCAGCAAGTTACTGCCTGCTCTAAAAACTGCAGCCTCGCTTTGCATTTCCCACTTTTTGCTATCCCGAGGGGATTGTATCCATACTGGTCTGTCTGCTTAGTGCAGCACTACTTCACCTACCCAAACTGCCATCACCACAAACATGCAGCCCCAGAAGGGATTAACTGAGAAGATTTATTTGTCTACCTTGATTTTTTAATCTCAAGTTTACAAACTCCCCCAGGCAGGAGAAGAAGCAGCCAGGCAGAGGAGCAGAGCAAGTTCCCCACCTGTAATGAGGTTTCGGATGAGAAGTGGCTCATCTTCCTTGTAATATTCCAGCATTCCCTGAAAATCTTTCTCCTTCCTCTGGACAGCAACCTGCATGTTCCGCTCATGTGACCTCCTCTCCACTGGCACCATTGTCTGTGATGCTGTGAAGAGAAAAGTGCATCAACAGTGGCACCTGGAAATCAACAACTTCTCAGGCCCTTCACTGGCCTTAAGTGCAGACAGCAAGTCAAAAAGTTATATATTAAATTCCCAATAATGTCATGAGCTTTGACAGACTTATAAAAATATAAACAATCAGGTCCTGGATTACCAGTCTGCAGAGTTCTGACTATGAATGAAAGAAAAAGTGCAAAACTTGAACCTGAAAGAGGAAAAAATGAAGCCATTTTTTATTTTCCAAGAGACCACAGGCTAGAAGGTAGCAACCCTAGTGTATGATTTTCACACAATGGGGCAAAAAGCAGACAGGCAATGCAGAATCCCTGAGCATGTCATCTTCTGTCTGCCTGCAAAGCTGCAAACCTCAGTGGCACACTGCTGAAGTGTAATAAAGCAGAAGAGACCAGCATGTAAATACTGCAGCAAGCAGCATGCAAATCACACTGACAGAGACCAGCTGGGCGAGCCGTGGAAACCCTCCAGTTATTCAGCTTAATTTCACTTAATGCCTGGTTTCCAGAAATTAACTCATGAGAATGGGGCTCTCTGATTAATCACGGCTTCTCCAGAGAACAGGAAACGCTTTCTGTACAACACAGATGCCACATTTAAGGTGCTTTCTCATCAAGCAGAATATACATAAACATTTTAATACTAAAGGGTTATAATTCCCCCTTCAAAATTGACAGATCAGAGCATTTTTCTGCTGGCCACTGGGCTCCTTTCTGTGTCTCTGCCTGAGTCACTGCATTGACAGCAAAAAGGTTTCCTTAAATATCCTCCAAACCCTGGTACAGGGTCAGTGTCAGCTCAGTGCCTGCTGCTAGTTCAGTGCCAGAACAAGCAAAATCTTACTTTCATAGAAAGGAAAAGAGGGGGGAAAAAAAAACCCAAACCCTGCAGCCCTCCAAGGCTGGCCAAAGGAGTAAAACCCAAGTGCACTTCCCCCAACCCAGTATCTCCCAACACACAAGTCACCTTCAAAATCTTGGATCTTCTTCATGTAAATCTTCAGTTGCTTCTTCAGCTTCTTTTCATTCTTTTCCAACTTTTCCAGCAATTCTTTAAGATCCTGAAAGACAGAAGATGCATTTAAAAAAACTCCCAACATTAAACCCAAGAACAACTCATTTGGGGTGAGTTAGAAGCTGAAGCCTGATCTGTGCATCACCAAGGCATGGTGTGAGCACCTTGGTGGAAGAAGAGCACCCCCCACAGTATTTAATCCTGGCTGTTAATCACATTCAAACAGTTTTATTTAGATACTGGAGTTGTTGAAAAAGGCAAAAACTCAGGAGGTGTCAACATTCCCTCCAGACCTTGCACACAGATACACAAGGGGAGAAAGGGAAAATTTATGATCATCCAGGCCAACTTTTTGGAGGGGCAACTGCCCTTCCACACTTTCAATAAAAGCAAGCAAGGTGAAAGGCAGCACTGTGCTGCCTTTGTGCCTAACAGAGTAGAGGGGTCCCCAGTGATCTGATTTGGAAGGCAGTGCCACAAAGTAGACAGGCTTAAAAAAAGCATTTAAAAATATTTAAAAATAAAGCACCTATGTAGTCACAAAAGTCATATAGCCATGGAACATCAGCTCAAGGCCAAGTACCAACGCTCCCAAATGCACCGGTGGGAGATGCTGATGGATTCTGCACAGAGTTTAGGAGGGGTGAAAGAGATCCCAGTGCCCTCCCCTCCCTGTTATGCTTCCTATCTCCTTTCTCTCAAACTGTATTTTCCCCTCTTCCTGTGTTCTCAGCACAGCCTCTTACCAGGTTTTCATTGGTCAGCCGTGTAATTTCTTGCTGAAGTCCGAACTCCACCTGGACCTCTGGAGAGAGCTGCAGAGTCTGCAAGAACGCCTGCTGCTGCTTCTCCAGCTCCTCTTGCATTAAATCCACCTGGTTTCTCAGAGCTTCCATCTCCTCCTCATGCTCCCTTCTCTGATCCTGTAGCTGTGCTTCCAGCAACCTGAGAACAGGACCACACTGATCAGTCTGTGATGTCAGCATGATGGTAGTAACCACCACTTGAGTTTAGATCCTTCAAAATTAGCCAACTTGGGAGATATTCCCAGTCAACCTCCCTATAAAACTGACAAACAAGAAGCTGTGGCTATAATTGCCACATTAGTCTCTCATTTGTATACTGCAGATGAAATACTTTTGAAATTAAAGAGATATGAAATCAAATGTTGGTTGGGTTTTTTTGAATAAAGTGAGGAAAAAAATCCCAAAGCACCCTTTTTTATTTAACTGAATCAAACATCCAGGTTCCTTTACTTGCAAAAAGCAAATGCATGGCAAGAAAGCTGCACAGATCAACACCTGGAGGTTTTGTTTTCAAAAGCTCAGCTTGAAGGACATTTGTTCCTGTGCTCCTTTCCTGTCAAACATCAATTCTCACTCTTGAGAACTGAACTGCAGGTCTTGCAAATGGCTGTGTTCTGCTGGAATGCCACTGGCTTTGTTTCCTACATCTGGGAGTATCATAAAAGGCAGATGAAACCCTCCATTCCTCGTAGTTGTTTGTAGAGCTTCCATCCATCTTTTTGTTTAAAAAGAAGTACACTCACCAGTGCCTCAATTGGCTTCCCTCTAGACCAAGACACACAAATACTAACACCACGACACACAGCGGAGAGAAGCCACCAAACCCACCCCTTCTCCCACTTTCAGGTGTGCACTCCCTGTATTCCTCCAATAATTTGTCCTGCCAACCCTTCCCACCACCCTTTCACCTGCACCAGGCCACCTTCCAGCCCTGCACAAGGACAACTGTGGCACAGGGCAAGGTTGTGGAATGCTGAGCTAAAGGGTTACTAATACATTCAGTTAATGGATTAGCCAGCCATTTGCTAAGACATAATGCCTTTTAAATCCAGTGGAAGAATGATTCATCACTGAGATGTTAACTGCAGGCACCTGTGCTGATGGTGATGGTGACAAACCTGGCAGGTGACACGGTAATTGATCTTTTTAAGAGTGCCCCCTACCCTCTGCTGCATGGAAATCTCCCTTCAGCCCACCAGCTGTTGCCAGAAGACTGGAGTAAGTGACTTCAGAAGGTATGAGGACTCTGAGAGAGGGCCACCAAGCCAGAAACTGCAAAGTATAGTCCCAGAGTATACAGAACGATGGTGGCCAAGAGAGGAATGACCCAAGGGGATAACCAAGCCCCTGCCCCTGCTGCAGCTCATGGATGTGCCTGGTCAGAGCTATGGATCACCTCTCACTCAGCTCAGGGCCTTCTGACACTGGATGCAAACAGCAATCTCAAAGATGACTCTGCTGTCAACAGCTTCACACTGACCCAGGACATGCACAGACACAGAGCTGTGGGGAAAAAGCTACAACTCTCTCTGGTCCACAGGGAAATTGATGGTGATCCACTGCTGTGAACTGTTTCCCTACAGGAACAACTATGCATGGAATTTTTTTGTTACAGTGGGGATACCCAACATCTTTTGTTGTTGTTTTGGAGTTTTTCTTTAGTAACTTTTATAAAACAGTGCATGCTTTTAGGGAAGATCCCTGGATGAGAAGTACTAATCATTCCCCAGGTTGTTTTGTGTGGTTGTTGTTTTTGTTTTCTTTAGAAAATTTAACACAATCTCTACTTCCACCTTCCAGCACAAGATAGAAAAGCATGTTTTCCACCTATAGAAACATGGCCAATAATCCAGTCAGCCTCATAATCTCATCAGGATTTATATTCTTAATAGGCTTGGAAAATATAGACCCACCATGAAATAAGTATTAAGTACTTATTTTTCATTTTGTTTCTTCATATTGGGATTAGTTTGGGTTCAGCCTGGATAATCCATGAGACACCCTTAAAAGAACATACTCCTTCTGTGTACCTGGGTTCCTACTCTGGTTGGAAAAACACGTGAAATAATTGCTGGTATTTCTTCCTGTTACTGTCTTCCTCTTATTGTCTGGTTTCACTCTGATACCTCTGGATGCAACCCCTTTAGACCACTCTACACAAAATATTTAAATTTTTCATCTCTTTAATGCCCTTAAATGTTGAATAAAAATCATATACTTTGGAGCCCTATAACCACCAAGCACAGGGGTGATGCAGGACAGGAATCCAAGAGGGATATTTGCCCAGCAGAGCAGGACGTGGGGAGAGCTGAGCAAGGATGGCACCCGGTGTCCACCACGTGCCTTTCTCACCCACAGGCAACACATGGATGGGAGCACACAACCCCCAGGATTGTGCAAAAGTGAGCACTGGGATACAAGGACAGGCCCTCGCCTTCCAACAGGTCAAGGATTGGGAAGAAACACTTCTGAGAGGTGCCATATCTTAGTGCATTTTGGGGGAAAACAAATAAATAAAATAGGAGGGGTTTTTTGGCTTCTTGGAGATCCCAGCTTCCCAACCCCTTCATCACCCAATTTCCCATTAATGTCACATAATCCTTACTGGATCACAGCTCAGGCATTAGTGACAACAGCCACCACCAGCAACGGCCAGTTGGAACCATGACTCCTCTGAAAATTACAGGAGGGTCTCAATTCCTGCAGTGTGGAAATCTGACCTCCAGCTGCTCCCAGAGAGGACAATGGACCCTGTCCAGGATTATATGGCACCAGCAGAGCAAGAGAAAGAAACGAGGGAAAGGAAAAGGGAGGAGAAGGGGAAGCAGCAGTGGGGAAAAAAAGAAAGTGTTTGACCTGGCAACTTGCTTTAAACCTTGATAAGCCAAGCCGAGCTCTCCATCTTCATTGAGATAGCCCCAGTCCTCAGTCTTGCTAGAAATAAAGGACAGAAAAAGGAAACAAGAGGACAGAGAAAGACAAAAGGTCAATTGAAAGAGAAGGGGGAAAGGAGCAGAACCCTTATTTGTTTTATTAAGTATTATTTTTTAGAGCACACTTTCATTGCATTGCATTTCTTTTTCCACCGCAGGGAAGGAGAGCCCGGCCCTGGCTGTGCCCTGTATGACATTTTAAAAACAAGTTTCTCCATTTCCTTCCCACTGCAGCAACTCCCACTGGTCTAAAATAAATTCTCCTCCTTCTACTTCAGCCAAGGGTTTCCCTGGCATTTGAGTCAAACACATCAGTCTTTCCTCGGAGCAACCTGTGGTGGAGCAAACACCACATGCATCCACACAAGATCAATCTCCTCTGTACACATCCAGGCAGAAAAGTCTCATCTCAATTTAATATTTTTAGCAGATTGGTTTTCTTAGTCTCCTTTCAGCAGATTGTTTGGGGTTTTTTTCAAGTTATATGAGGCAAGAAGCTGATTTATCTTCTCTAATGAGGTGCTGAACACATTAATAATGAGTGATGTAAGCTGGTCAACTTGACCAGAAGCACTTGTTACAACAAGATTTTATGTGACTTTGATGTCAGTTAGAAAACACCGTTTGTTTTAAGCAACAACAATTTTAAAAGTAAGCAAAGAAACCATAAAATTTAATATATCATTATATTAAAAAAAAACAACTAAACACAAACAAAACACAAAAAGAAGCAAGCCAGCACACATCTCCTGTTTTGAAAAGAGCTGTAGCAGATGCCATTCCCTGGCAAGGGAATCTCTGCATATTTCAGTGGAAAAGCACAACATACAAACTTTCTACAGCAAATTTTCACACGAGGAAAGCAGTGAGAAATGTGGTGTTGCATGTAATGTAACACTGGAGTGTTACATAATGTAAGGCTCTGGAGGTGCCTTACCACCACAGACAGCTCGTGGATCCCTCCCCATGCCAGTGCTCCAGCACAGCACTTCTCAAAACTAGCAAACATTTCAGGGACGACATTTGCAAAGTTCATCTGTTAGAGCCACATGTATGAATTTAAATTAAAACCTTGTTGCTACCCCATATGTAGCAAGTTTCCAAAAGGGTCTGCAGGCTGACAGATACAGGGAAGTTTATTGGTCTCATTTGCATGAATTTGTTAGTAAAGTCTTTTTTTTGGTTCATATAATTTTAGCAGGACATGTCCTCAGGCACTAAAAACCAAAGGAAAAAGCAGGAAGGATCCTCACTATTTATTGCATGTCAGAAACCTGTGAAACCTCACATGATGAGCAGCATTTTTAAGAGATAGCCTCCTTGGGAAAATAGCTTTCCTTCCTTTTTTAATCACAGGCATTGAGATAAATGAGGAGAACAGTTCAAGGAAGTGCCATTATAAGATAAATATATAAAAAATGTCGATTTAAGGTAAACCTGCACTGGGAAATAAGTATTCAGTCCATCTCCATCAACACAGCACTGACACAGAAATCACTGCACTCCCCCTTCTCCCAGAAGTTCCTGTTGACCAAGACATAAAAAGGGGTCCCTTCAACGTAATTAGATTAATTAGCATCTGAAATATAATTTCCTAAAATGCTGGGTAAATCCTATTCTCAAATAAGGCTGGAGAGGACTTGAAAGGGCATGATTCACAAAGCCTTGTTTCCCCTTTATCCTGGTTTTGGAGGCACAGCTCTGTGGGAGCAAACTGCCCTCATCAAGAGCAAAAAATTCCTTCCCAAACACCTCCCTGCCCGGTGAAAGTAGCTTAAAGGAGGTGTAATACACCAAACCCAGACACATTAATTTCAGCATCTTCAGTAAATGATCATCTCTTCATAAAGAAGGGCATTTCACTTTCAGACACAGATACATCTTTTTGTTTTAGTTATAATGGAAAATAACGTGCACCACAGACTGGCTATATGGCAGAGTGGGAAGATACCCACTGGAGAGTGGGAAGCAGAGATATGAACCCTTTCCACATGATGGCCTTTCCCAGCTGCAAAAGCATCCCCCATGTGAAGCCAGCATCAGCTCTTTGCTTTGCATGGCAGCTGCAGGTGGGACTTGCCCAACAGGAAAAAAAAAATCCATGTACTCAACAGAAATCACTGGGAAGCTATCACGGAAGCTAATTTCAAAGACACAGCCTGATTTACTTTGAGCTGCCAGGTTATTATCTCTAACATCATCACCTGGTCTCTCACTGGCTCTGCATTTCCACCAAGATCAAACAGGCTTGAAAGAATGATCCCAAGAATTGAAACAGGGAATAAAAAGCCTACTTAGCTTTAGATTCAGCTACTGAAGCAGAAAATGAGGTAGGAACTAACTCGATGATTCCTCCCTTAGCAGCTGAAATTCAGCAGAATTTTTTTTTTTTTTAAAGGAAAAAAGAAACAAAAAAGCAGAGTTTAATGTATTTATAAAGAAAGGGCTGCTTTCAGTTCAAACTTGCCCTTGACCTGGAATCAAAGGGCTTTGTGGAGAGAGAATTGCTACATGGGCAGGTTTAGCAGCATGTGGCAGAGTTCCTCCTGCCATATTTAGAAGTGCTGCTTCTAAACACATGGAGACATAGAAGAATAAAAGGTTGATCTCCCACCAAAATAAAGCCATGCTCTGTGCTCAGCCTAAATAGCTAAGACGTGATGACTTGGAGCTAGGAGTGACTCCTGGGCAGAGCGAGGTTTTACCACATCAGTCAGCCTGGGCCAGTGGAAGAGCATCCACCTGGTCAAGAAGCACCACAGACCAGGGGGCAAAGAGCAGCTGACACCCCTGAAGGACAGAGCCATCCAGAGGGAGCTGGACAAGTCTAAGCAGTGGCCCAAGGGAACCTCTGAGGTTTAACAAGGCCAAGTGCTGGAGCTGCACCTGGGTCCGGGCAATGCTCGGAATCCATCCAGGCTGGGATGAGCAGCTGGAGCAGCCCTGGGAGAAGGACCTGGGGGTGCTGTGGGGGAGAGCTGGACCTGAACCCCCCGTGCCCTGGGCTGATCCCCAGTGTGGGCAGCAGGGCAGGGGGATTCTGCCCCTCTGCCCCGCTCAGGGG